>NC_090876.1:45949395-45951895 GCF_036669935.1 Montipora foliosa
CTTTAAGCATTTGCCATAAAGCCTGCCAAAAAAAAAAAAAAAAAAAAGAAAAAAAGAGAACAGAAAGAAATAAAAAAAAAAAAAACAGGCCAAAACGGGTTTCGAACCCACGACCCTGCGATTTGCACTGAACTTGACTTACACCTTCCCCCACCCAGGGGTGTAAATTTCTGATCTTGGTCTCGCTTAGGGTTTTCTGGGCAAAACGTCATCTTATGTAGCCGTGAAGGTCTCGTTTAGGGTTGCACGCGAAGAAATATATAACTTATAAGTATAGATGTAATATGTTTTAAACATGGTCTCTTTTAGGAGTAAAAAAAAAAGCTTGGGGCCACGCCCAGATTGGTCTCCTTTGGGGGTTTCGTCCCTTCATATGCAAAGCCCCCCCACCCCCTCCCGGAAAACTGACCTATAACTTGAACACTTAAACGCACTATAGAGCGTTTTCACTCACGTGACTAGCAGCCATATTGGATTACTGAAACAAAAGAAATTATTTGCATAAAAATAGAGCTCAATTCCCGGAGGATTAGTTTGGTAGTACACTATCATGGCCACCATTTCCCCGTTTTGGAACACTAACATGGCCGCGTGACGTCATGTAAAAACGCTCTATAAAAGGGGTGCTTTACTCACTGCTTTTGTTCGAATTTCATTCAAGCACGACTGATTAGTTATCCACCATGGTGATGAACAAACAGCAACACAGAGACGGAAGACAGAAAAGGTATTTCTAGCGCGAAAAAGAGGAACTGGCGATAAAATAAAGGACGACAGATAACATTTTATGACATATTAGGGACACAACGCCATAAGGGGCATTTTTTATTGAACAAATTATCACAGAGTTCTCGGTTGCGTCCACGGTTGATTGATAAATCATTTGCATGTGCCTAAGACACCACCCCTTTTATAATGCGTCTACGTAGTATACAAAAAATAGGTTTTATCACCGGAGTTGATAATGTAAATTGACCACCGTACAGAGATTCTAAAAGCTGACGTTTCGAGCGTCAGCTTTTAGAATCTCTGTACGGTGGTCAATTTACACTATCAACTCCGGTGATAAAACCAATTTTTTGTATACTACTTCCCCACCGACGCAGCACTACAGTTTCTTTAGGTACTACCTCCTTCATTCATTCGTGTTTAAAAGTTGCGTATCTAGTTGCCCTGATCCTTTTAAACTTTCATTTCATATTCATTCCGCACTTGAAATATATGAAATTTCAATATTCTAAAATCAGGAAGAAAACGTGCAACCTTTAGTGATGGTAATGAATTTCACTTTACATATCGAATGAAGGCCACTGACTAATTTCCCTACATAGTAAGGGGCAATGTTTTCACCCACAAAAAATTTGCTTGCGTCAGATAAGAGTTCAATTCCTGGAAGAGTAGTTTCATGACGCCAATATGACAGTCATTACGTCTTAAAAAAAAAACAAATTGCGCTATGGTTGATAAAATGAGAATAGGGAAATATCTGTTTACAAACATTGCATTTATTATTCAAATGTACCAACCACAGGAACAAAAGACCCTTTGTTTCAACACAGTGAGGCTCTGGTTGGCACATTAATGACAATAGGTGACGTCAACGATATCTTTCCTATTTGTAAGAGTTTATTCCTTTGAGCCGCAAAGTGATGTCTTCAGCATCCGAGTCAAACTTTCATTCGTTTGTTTCACCAACTCGTAGTACATTTATTGCTTGGAGGTTTTATGCATGAAAACTGGGCAGGCTCAGTAGTTGAGCTGACCAAGTTCAGGGCGTGGTTAGGTCGTCACGACGTGTTTCTTGGGCGAGACACTACACTGTCACGTTGCCTCTCTTCATGAGTCCTTGCAATTCGTTGCAGGGGGGTAAACTTGCGATGGACAGCCATCCCATCCAGGGGAGTAGTTATACTCCAAAGCGCTTAATGCGACGGAAACCGGGAAAAGCTCAAGTTGTCTTGGAAATTATTTTGGTCATATCAAGCTGTTGTTTTGCAGAGGAGGAGAAAGAAATATCAAAATACACGCCGCACACGTCCAGCACTTCTACTTTATTACTCTTCGACACTTTCGTATCCGGAAGAGATTCCTTTTCTTCGTATTTTGTGGCAATACCTTCGATAACAGACCAAAGTGGCTAACTCAATTTTGTACCCAATTCAAAACTTTTGGGAAATAAAAACGTCTCGTTCCAGCTATTTCCATATCATTTTTAACAACGTGAATGTTACATTAGAATGCAAATACAGTCAATACACAAAGCATCTTAACCCCGAGAGATTTGAATTGGGTACAACATTGAGTTAGCCGATTTGGTCTATTGGTTTCACCGTTGCAAAAGCTTCCTAAAATCGCTTACAAATATAAACTACAAGGAGAATTACAATGGATCTTCATTCACCACAAAGCTCTTTTTCAAAGAAACATTAGGATACATGGCCTGCAAGTTCCTAATAAATTCAGTTGAGAGTTGCGAGCAGAAGGATACGTCGAGGAACTG
>NC_090876.1:45961895-46036895 GCF_036669935.1 Montipora foliosa
CGCAGGTGCACAAGGCACCACGCCTTTTTAAGCCCCGAGCAAACAGAGAGACTAGGACGCAACATTGTTGGCCAACAACTCCCAACATTGTTGGGTGTTGCATGTGGCGTTCGTTTGCACACCCTAATTTGTTGGGAGTCGTTCCACGAAGTTTGAAACTGATCGAACTTTCGAGCCAACAACTCCCAACATTTCTTTCGTTCCGTGATCGTCGAAGCGTAGTGGAACAATGTTGGATCCGTTGTTGGCACAGCTCTTCCAACATTGTTGGGGACACAAAGGCGCATTACATATGGTCTGCATGGAGATAGCAACGCATTAACATGTTGAAAACAAGACGGCAGCCAAATTTTGTAAGTTTAAAAGAGTCTTATGGATCGTATCCTTCCCATAATACGCTGCACGTGCTTACATTGTTGGGAATTGTTGCGTCCATCTGCACGGCTACTACGTGGTGTAAGCCTCGCACAAAACGACGTTAGGAAAGACGCTGTAAAATGAGTGTATAAAAAACATGTACCTACTGAATAAACGCATCCAGTTCGTCATCTGTCACTTGACTGACTCGATAGAGGTTGATCCTTTTTAATTCCTTCAAAGCTTCAAGCCTTGCCAACCAACCTTGGGTTAAAAACTTTGATCTTTGACTGCAAGACTGAAGGTCGAGTTCTGTATATCCATGCGCAAAGAGATACACAAAAAGTAAAGAAGTAAAGAAATGATTTAAAATCATGTATACATGCGTATCTCCACTTTCCAAGTTAAAAGGGCCGTGTCACGAGATTTAGCCAACTTCAGCGACTGGGAACTGACAACCAATCGAGCGGAACGTAAAAACGAAAAATTTCATTGAATCATAATTCATATAGAAGAACTGGTTATGAAACCCCGAAAGTAAGAACAGTTCTGTTGCACTTCATGTTAATTTGACCTAGACCTCCTTGCACAATCGTTTGTCCTCGGTTCACAACTGAGTTTGAATGAATTAATCGAAGCTTTTGATTGCCTGTCTTTTAGAAAAAAGGGTGTGGTTTATGCATGGTCCGGGCCAGAACAGCGAGCAAAAACATAAAAGAAAGAAACGTGTCGAGTTTCAAAACCATCTCCAGATATTAACTACGATTGAATAAAACAGCAAATACAAAAGGAGACAGGCATGGGTAAAATTGAAAAAGATTAAAAGTTTTTGAAAGCGGTTCAGCCTAACAATTTTTCAAAGTTTAACCCCGTTGTTTTTAAGTTAAATCATGTGCGCTAAACTGATATTTTCTGTCAAGAAGCTTTGATTTGTGTCGTTTAAAAGTAAATTCTATATTAACGTTACGTTGCATAGCGAAGAAGGGCGAATAATTGGCAAAAACACAAAATGAACTGCACTACCGTGACAGAGCCCCTTTATCCTCAAAGCTCTCCGCCTGCTTTTTAAAGAGAGAATAAAGCCCCGTACACACGAGCAATCTTTGTGCGAAATGTTGTATTTGCTCGTGTAGACGAGGAAATGTGGCCAATTTTTATGCGACAAATGTATTTTCTTAAAAGCTGGCGTGTTAACTATTACATGATAAATAAATGTTGTCAAATACGAAAAATTGCTTGTGTAGACTACTCTTCCAATTCCTGCCTTTGGAAAACTACCAGGCAACCTCGACTTGTTTATACGTTATCTCCGCTGTCCAAAGGTATTGCTGACCCACTCAACTGCGGATTGTCCACAATTATTTGTTGTGCTATCGACACGATCAAATGTATTTGCCCCATGAAAATTGCTCGTGTAGACGGGGCGTTAATCTCTCTATTACTGAGTAATCATCTCTCCCAAACCAAAGAGATTACTTTCATCAATTCACTACTTGCACAAATCCCATCATACACCTCTTTGATCCACCTAAAATTTGCATAGGCATTATTTTCGATTTCTCTCGGGGCATCTTCATGTTCTAGGAGAAATCGCAAATAACGATTATGCAAAATTTTTGGAGACTAAAAGAGGTGTAAAATTGACACTAAAGTTTGACAGTTACTTGTGAAAATACATTGTTCGTGGTTAGTCTTACGAAGCTCGTTTCATCCCGACCAAGGGACTCATCAGAGACCTTTCTGCTTGGCAAACTCGTTGGACAACACGCGTAAAGTCCCGTTCGCTAACAAAATGATGACAGCAATCTCGCCTTATATCTCATAAGGATTCCAGACCAGCAATCTCGCCTTATATCTCATAAGGATTCCAGACCGCGCAAATTCACGAGTGAAAAATTTACAATAAAGTTGACAGTTACTTGTGAAAACACATTGTTCGTGGTTAGTCTTACGAAGATCGTTTCATCCCGACCAAGGGACTCATCAGAGACCTTTCTGCTTGGCAAACTCGTCGGGCATCACGCCCAAAGTGCCGTTCGCTAACAAAATGATGACAGCATTCTCGCCTTATATCTCATAAGGATTCCAGACCGCGCAAATTTACGAGTGAAAAATTGACAATAAAGTTGACAGTTACTTGTGAATGTGCGCGGTCTGGAATCCTTACGAGATATAAGGCGAGATTGCTGTCATCATTTTGTTAGCGAACGGGACTTTGGGCGCGATGCCCAACGAGTTTGCCAAGCAGCAAGGTCTCTGATGAGTCCCTTGGTCGAGGTGAAACGAGCTTCGTAAAGCCTTTTCACTAGCGACGCAAGCATCAGCACAACAAGCAAACGCAAACTCAGTAGCTTGTTGTTCATTAAAGCCTTTTGTTAGAACAATAGACACTAATTAACAACAAGTAAATGCGCTTGCGTGTGTTACTTGGGCTTATGCTTGCGTCGCTAGTGAAAACCAGGCTTAAGACTAACCACGAACACTGTATTTTCACAAGTAAAAGAGGTGTATTATGGAAATGTGCATGTAGTGAATTACAGCAAACGCACGCTTTCAAATTAGCCAATCGTAACTCAAAGAAAAGACACGAAGCGCGGAAAAAAGCGACCTTAAAATATACAACTGAATTGGCTCTTGACTCTGATTTGTTGAAAACGTGGCGGGAGATTCTTGAGCCAATCACTGCTTGTGATGAACAAAGATCGAATCACTTGCACATATAGCCCGGCTTTTGATGCTAGATTAAAATAATTCTATATGCAAAAACACCATACAACAACTTATATTTGAAGCCTTAGCTTTTCAAGAAGACAAACCTTCTAAGTAAGGGCAGTGCCGACTTACGGAGTTTATCACTTCATCGTTCACGTACTGACAACAGCTAAGTCTCAAGCACACAAGTTTACTTCCACAATGCTGAAGGAATCTAAGACGTGAAAGAAAGACAATGCAAAGGATTTTGCTCCTTTTGTCCGTGTTGTTCGAAGGGTAAATATCACTAATCGTTGTATAATTATACCCTAAAAAAAGCCCTTATTAACTGGAGATTTAACTTTATTAAGCAGTTATTCGCTGAACAGTGATTCACCAAGCGGAGAGCGTTATTGCCCAACCTTTCAAACAAGCAAGGGCAGGTCGTTTCGATAGATTTGAAAAGCTCATGACATCGGCTAGAAATATATTTTTCCCAGAGTGAGCAAAGTTCTTAATATATATACCACCCAAAAGGGCCTTCCATTTTTATTTGGATTATAAACTTTAGCAAGACTGGACTAAAATGGAGAGTCGTTACCTGTGTTATCAAGTGAAAAGCTCAAAAGTAAAAGCTTAGTATTGATTGGAGGCAATTTGCAAACTGGTTCGCAATTTAGCATCTTGCAAGCGGGAGAGATAAGAGAGAAGGCAGAGAAGTGTAAATGAGAAGTACAGAATATTTGAAAGTTATATCATATATCTCAACTGCGGAGAGAATGTTAAGTCTTGATATGATCATCGCAGTTAAAAGGGCTACTTAAGCAGCAGCGAAATGAAAGCCTGAAGAATTCAGCCGGGATTTCAACCTATGACCTCTGCGTTACCGGTGCAGTTCTCTACAAACTGAGCTTTTAAGCCTACGGGAGCTTAAAAATCAGTGGTGGCAACGTTTATGGTGAGTGAATTCCGCGGTACCTGCAAATCGAGGGGGATGTAACAGCGCCATACGGTCCCGCCCAGGACAAGTCAAGCTTTTCTGTTGAGGAGCAACGTATTTGGAGAGAGTCAAGGGCCTCGTTTGTAATCTAAGGTAAATAACCAAACAAAATTTAAGGTTAACTACATTCAATGTCAAATTGCAGTTAATTGCATCTAGGTCGCGAAGCGTATTATTAAAAGTGGGAACAAAAGTGAGATCCAATATTATGTCACGAAATGACATTAAATTGCGGGGCGAAACTCACTTCACGTCATGTTATAAAATGACATGGAATGAAATGAAATATTGGTTTCTGAGGTGGAAGATACGCCAAGGAACCAAGGGTGCGAGTGACAAAGAGATGACATGCCACGACAGGACATGGAATGTCGCAATGTGACGTCACGTGTCACGTGAAAAATAACTTGAAATGAAATAAGTTGACAATTTTTTGAGGAGGGATGGGGGATCTAAGAAACCAAACGAAAGCCTTTGGGAATGGAAAACCCACCCCTATGCCAATCCTGCAGCCCAATAACAGAACGGTTTTCAATTGAGTGTTGAAAATAATTAGCAAAATGCTTTGGTTTTGCATTACATGTACTTCACTTAGTGATTGGTTCAAAGTTCTCGCGCCACTTTTTCAACCAATCAGAAATGACACCAAAACCATTCGTAGCTCACGCGTGCATATTTTCCCGCGCTTTGTGCGGGCTACGTGTAATTACTTCAAGTTTTTATTGGTTTACTGGATTGTCTCCGTCCTTTCCGATTGGCCAAAACTTTGGTTTTGGTTTTACGACATTCAATTGAAACATGCTCTAATATGGTACTCGAATAACAGTGAAACCTCTATTAAGCGGCCACCCTCGGGGTGAGGTTCGTCAGAAATTAAATTAGCATAACTTTTAGTAGAAACGTCACTTTATTTTACAACAAACCCCTTTGTTAGAGGCTTGTGACAACTTTCGCACAAGAGACAGCTCTAATCCCGAGCAAAAATACAGTACTGTTAGAAAAAAAAACACTCTCCTCAAAATGTTGAGATGAGGTTCTAGCACACTTGGTCATCCCTCTAACGGAGGCTTCCCTTTCTACTCAACTTACACGACGTGCAACCTACTTCAAACTTTAAATCTACATCAAAGAAACAAACATTTTAAACATGCAGAGAAGATCAAGAATAGGCGAAGCCGAGGGTCGAACTCGGATCGCTGGCATCTCAATACAATTTCCGATATCCACTAGACTAGCGAGATAAGCTCCTGAGAAGGCGAATCTTTTAGAGAATTGACCTAGTGGTACCCAGCAAAGAACTTAAAGCTAACCGTTTTCAAAGTGGGTTTTTAGACCTAAATACTGTAGATCAGCGCGGCATAGCTCAGAAACGCTAATTCTTGTTGAACTAATGCGCCGATCAAATCGAAACTTCAACATCCCCCCCCCCCCCCCACCCCCACCCCGGCCGAATCTCGGGCATTTTACTATCTTCTGTGCTAGGGGAGTGGGGAATTTGACCTTTGCCTGCGTGGGGTGGGAAAAAAGACGGCAGGAGCCGACGACGATTGTTCTTTAGTAGGGTATGACAGACAAATCCGACGATAGGGTAGGGCATTTAACACCATTTTGGCCCGAGGGGCGGGAATTTGAACGATCCAGTCTTCAAAAGTTCAAATGCCCGAGGGGGAGGGGGATGGCGGCAATGTGTGTAACTTAAACGTTGCATTACGGCAATCTCTTTTCGAGGGTTCTCTCCTACCCGTCCCCACGGATATAGAATCTGGGAACGAGTTGGCATTACGGGTTCATAATTATTTTAAAAAATTCTTGCAAAGAAGTTTGTCGTCAAAAAGCCAAAGTAAGTGTATTAAACTCTTGGTGGCCGCTTAATGGAGGTGAAAACAACAATCGGGACGGCCAAAAGGTGGCCGCGGTCGCGTAATTTACAATATTATTCTACAATTATTTCGGCACTTTGATTACTGGCCACTTAATGGAGTTTCCACTGTATATCGGAGCAATACTATAATTATAATTTAATATATGTACCAGACTCCAATAGGGCTTCAAATCCAGCTCCTTGTACCAAACTGGGTCATAACAATGCAGAAAAAATAACCTACAAAAATGAGCACAAGATGCAAATTATTTCACTTTTTCTCCTACTTGCTGTCTCTTGAAACATCTGCCTTTTAATCTCCTACAGTGGTCAATTTGCTTTAATTGCCTAGGTTGATACTCTTAAGTCGTAATTCCATATTCCACATCTCATTGACTACCATGTTGACATCCACACGTGAGTTGGAGATCACCGCATTTAAGCAGCAACTTCCATAGTTGCGAAGAAAGCCTGGAAAAACCCAAGGCTTGAACGGAGCTTAAACCCATCACCACGCAATTGAGCTGCACTGCTAGCAACTGAGCAATCCCTGGTCACTTTTCAGAGCGGAGCTCCGCGCGGGGAAGGCGCGCACGCGGAGCACCATGGGTAAGAAACTATGGTAACCAATCTGTGCGAGAAAATTTCGTTTTGGTCACCGTGCGACCGTTCACCTCTGCACGTATGCCAATGTGAAACTCGCGTGCAACTCGCGGTTTTTGACGGGAACATCTTGATATCGGACATCCATGTTATGGTTAATTGACACCTGTCAAAACAAGGTATCCGCTGACCAGTATTACGTGCTCAAGTTTAAAGCTCGTTAAGGTCAGCTGTGTTTTTTAGGTGACCGCTGAGCAGGTACTGGTTTTCGATTGGATCGCAGGCTCAAACCAGGTTAACTCATTGTAAGAATAAATAACAAAGGATCCCCACTTTTAGGCTTGCCTAAATCTATACATTGCATACTATATCCTATATTATTCATTTCAACTTATTGGTCTCTGAGAGGTTCTTAATATTTGACAACTGTCAAAGTAAATCGTCTAGTATTACACAGGGTAAAATCTGCATGTGCCTCTCTTTTAAAGGAGGAAAGGTTAACTTACCGACAGGTTCTAGCAGCTCTGGTAAGATCAATCAGCTCAAGAAAGGAGAAGATGTGATGAATTAGCTCACTCTGTCAAGGTAAATATTCAGAGATTCTCTTAATGATGGCTTATCCTTGGCTCAACAGCAACCTTTGGTTCCTATAAAGACAAGTTAGTCCATTGCACCTGTTTTGCAGGAGAAAAATTCACATAATTTTGCAAAAATTATGTCATAAAGTTCAATGGGAAACCAAATTTTGGTGCTTTACTCTCCCACCGACACAGCACCATTTTTTGTTTATTGCCATTCTTTTTTCACAATTTCAGCGATCTTGATCCTCTGAAAGTTGTTCCTAAAGTACAATACATGTACCCATTGCTACAAACTGAAGAGGATTTTTTACATGTACTTTTTTTCTTGAACTTCTCAAAGTTTTAAATTTTATTGACTGCGAATTGAGACAAACGTAACCGGCTGAAGATTGGTAAGTAGGTTGCTATTTGGGCCAGATACCCGCCTTTTTTGACAGTTCTGCAATGTGGCCTGTAATTTGGTAGGTAAGATCCAGCGCTCTGCACCACAGGTGGACTGGATGGTAATGTAGCCTTAATTTTCATTGTTTTCTTAGGTCTACAAGCTACCTGGAAAATGCTAAAAAAAATGCCCTTAAACTCAGATAACTTTATCCAGTGGATAGGTCACTTTCTAGAGTATAAAAATATACTTAGGGCGCTTTCCTTTTGTCAGAAATGGCCGGCCAGACCCAATAATTTGAAAAGAAAATGCAACAATTTGAAGAAACACTTGCATGATAATCCCTCACATATTTCTCGGGAAGTATATATCATCTTCGACTTGTGTTAATTCGGATGCGTTGTAGAGTTAGTCCTTCAAAATACCCGGTCTGGGCGGTCAGTTCTGTCGAATGGAAAGCGCCCTTAAAGTTAAAGGCTGACCAAGATTTTTCTTCCACACATTTAAAGTAGATGTGCTAAGAGTGTGCATATTCACAGTTAGGAGGACAAATACTTGGAATCTTTGCAGGGAATGAAACTGATGGATATAGAGACTAATAATAATAATAATAATAATAATAATAATAATAAAAACAACTTTATTATTTACTCACATAAAATTACACAAGTATTTTTATCAGCTAAAAAAAACTATTGTCTTGTTTCATTAAAAAAGGTAGAAAACATTTTCCTTTAATGTTACTTATATAGTAAAACCGTAAAAAACATTACTGTGTTTGTTGCATGAAAACTTCAATCCCTCAGAATCAACATTGATATCGCACAAACTGATTACGATAATAGGATGTAAGATATTTTAAAACTTCAAATATGGAAATCTACCACGAAAAACGATAAAAAGTAATAATTATAATTAATAATAATAATAATAATTATTATTATTATTATTTAATCAATCAAAGGATAAAAATAGACATGACTTTATTAAGATCTACCAGATAAAGTTACCCAGCCTTAAATGTACATCTGGGGCCTGTTAGGAGCCCTGTGATTTCTTTAGTACAAATGTATAATTATGCAAATCATTTTGATAAATACACACCTCACAGAAAGACTCATTACAGAACTTTTTTACAAAGAGGTATAGAAAATAACCAAAAAGCCCTCAAAATTAGGCCTACCGGTAAAATATCAAAGAATCCATTTTGAGTCAAATTCTCTTTCTCTTCATTGAGAGATAGCTGCCGAAGTAAACGAGCTGTTAAAGACATGTCAGATTCACCAGGTAATGTGGAAGGTTTTTGCTCTGTGCAGGAAGGACTTGAGGCTGGAATTCCCGACAAATATACAGCATCAAGCTCTGTGTAGTAATTCAGATGTTGTTGGTTAAATTCCAGGCGTATAAAGCTGAAATAAAAACATTTAAACTTCATGTCAGACAAACATTACAGAAAAGTTACAGGGTCCCAAATTGACTATTTTCACCATCCCATAATGCAATACGTTTTGGGGGGTTCTTTACATAAAAACGATAAAAGTTCTTTACTCTTGGGACTGTATCATGCTTCAGTGAACTGGATATCCGTTGTTTTAATGCAAATACATGTAACCTCCCAAAATGAACTGTGTTATGGGATTGGTGAAAAAAGAGAATGGGTTTTTCGGGAAGCGGGATTTTGCCTTTTTGGAGCATGGGATTCGGGATTGTAATGAAATATGGGAGCCTGAGTCGGGATTACATTTATGGTGGGATACAGGATTTGACGTTATTATGAAGCAGGATCCAGGAAATCGTCGCTTTATAGCTCCGAGATCCGGGATTTCTGATGGCAAGATATTTAAAATAAACTCAACTTTCGCCTTTGGAAACGATGGAAACAAACGGATATTTAATTAAGCTGAACATTCTCCACCATGCTAACACATGCCATTAGTGATCCCTATGGCTTGTTCTTTGTCTTGAACTTTGGCTGTAATAAGATCCAGTTACACAAAGGCCTCAAGACCTTTGTTACTTGCAACCACATCAGATCTTTTTACAAAAAGTGTCTTGTTTATGCTGTAGCGCATAGGCCAAAATTATACTCTGGTTTTGGAAAAAGGACAGCACCGACATTGCTGTTCGAGACGTACATGATATTATTGGTTGTGTGGCTCATCTTTATGAGGAGGGAAAGAGCAGAAACAAGAAAGAAGTAAGAAGTACAATTGAAAGAAGAAAAGACAAAAGAAGTACAAACAGAGAGGAAATAATGCAGTTTATTGACCAAGCAAACAAACATCACCCCACAATTAAATTTATGGCTTAAATTTCAGATACAGAAATGACATTTCTGGATACAAACACCACATTTACAAAGGTGAAAGGTTCAAGAGCAATTCAGTCCTTGACGTGCGCACGCACTTACAACCTACTGAAACATTTCAACACAGGCACTTCTCCTTGTGCCGCCCACCATGAGTCGAAAAAGGCTTCGTCAAGGCAAAGCTCTGAGACTTCTCAGAACAAACTCTTCTAAAAAAATATTTGAAGAGCTCATCCAAAATTTTAAATCACGCCTATGTGAAAGAGGTTATCCCAAGAATCTTGTTCAAAGGACCCTCTCTGAAGCACAATTTAAAAGCAGGAAACTGGCACTCCTTCAAGAACCACAGAAAAGCAAACGAATCTTGCCTTTCGTTACACACTACCACCCAGTAGCAACAAACTTGAAACAAATCCTCCTGAAAGACTGGCTTTTAATAGTACATTACAAAAAGAGGGCGGTCAATCAAATAATCATATACTCATGACAGCCAAATTACAAAACTGAAAGGCTATTTAAAGCAGGTGCTAGGGAGTCATGTAGGCCTGTCACACTGGTACACTGCTAAACTTACAACCGAGTTTAACAAAGTGGAAAATATGAACAGATTCAATTACTACTAAAAATGGACAATCACGTATCATTTGGGTTCAAAACTGTCATTGCATGCGAATGCTACAAATAAGTTCAATTGGATCATGAAGGTTGGTGGAAAAAAGTAACTAGGTGTCTTGTAAACCAAATGTCATTGTAATTGACGACGAGGCTTGGACATCATGCTATGATGTAATGACCCGGATTGGGATTGGCCGATAACAACGTTCGGGATTTCGGGATGAAGAGAAAATTTTGGTTGTGATGGCGGGATTGAAGAACCCTATTAGGGACCCTCAAGTTAAGCTCTTACTTACATTAGAAACATTTTTAAGCACCAATGTAAACTCATAAAGCAACATTGTGAAATTCAGGTAGTTTATTCACTTTTACCAAATGCTAAACCTAACCCACTCCACTACATGTAAATAAGGAATGAGACAACAGTTGTAAAGACATTTTGGCTCAACAAGTTGAACAACATACACTCAGATACTTTAAAAGGACGAAAAGTTAACAAACTTTGAAAGCTATACCCAAAAATCGCAACAACAATGCCAAAAAAAACACAATATATCTTATCAAAAGGCCAACCCTCACTCACTTGGTAGGATGATTTATCTTCTTTAATCTTGGAGAGAATTTTCTGGCCTTTGCTGGACACTTTTGAGGTGAACCAGACCAAAGAGTTGTCCACCTTTCAAAACAAAATCGGTATCAATCTGTCAAAGCGAATTCTTACCTTCCTCCTTGATAAGACCTACAAATAACTTAGGGCAGGTAGAAAGAAAGCAGTACTTGATGCGGTTTTCAGTTACCTTGTGTAGTCAACCCATAATGAAAAGAAAATGTATGAATATGTAAAAGCTTACAATCATTTAACAAATAATTTGTTAACTATCTACTAACTAACTAACTAACTAACTAACTAACTAACTAACTAACTAACTAACTAACTAACTGACTAATTAACAAACTAACTATTAACTAACTAACTAGCTAACTAACTAGCTACAGTAACTTAAACTACCTATCTACCTACCTTACTAACTAACTGCTGATTTTAGCCCAGGTGGTATAGGGGATCTCAGGGTCGCAGACCTTATCTTTATAAAAAGTAGTGCATAATCTCTTAAGAGAAGAAACACTAGAGTTGCCAGTCCTCAATTCATCAGGCAAATTGTTCCATAAATATGGGATCCTGCTAAAAAAATGTTCTCTGAAAAAGGTCCGTCCTACCTCTATTAATTTTCAGTTTATTACTAGTAAGAGTGTGACCATTATCTCTCATCTGAACAAAATGGAAAATACCAATTAAGTGAAGACTTAAAATCCCCGCACTTCAGTTTATAAAAGGTCGAGAGGTCCATGACTTCTCTGTGGTAAAGCAGTGGTAACAGGTTGAGACATTTTAGGCACTCATTATAGCTAAAATCGAGTAACCATTTGCAAGGCGGCCAGATTGGCCATAGACGATAGATTTTGTACCCTGACCCTCAAGTTGAAATGTTTGGGGACGAGTTTCGGTTGGGCAAAACAAAAGTTTTCAATCCCTCGGGACTCAACATGGCTGCCATGTGATTATAAGGCCCATTATGAGCCCTGGCACCCATTCAATAAGATTGGAGCTTTGCTCTGTTATGTGATCCATGAGTCACTATACCTATGTTGTGAAACACAAGTAAACAGACCTTGGATAGAGACAGAATATGAACCACAGGCTGGTTTCTGGTAAAGGAGGAAAACCACAGAACCTGAACCTGAGGGTTGATAATCAGTTCAAACTCAGAAAGGTTAATTTGTTAACCACCAAGACGCGACTCCCTTTCCGAATCATCAAGAGGAAAGTGCTAGCTGTCACTACAAGCTTTTGGTTTTGATTAAAATAGGCTTATTAATTTTTTTTACCACTACTAAGGATCTTTTGCAAGAAGCTATGACGTGTCATTTCTATGAGGATAAATCTCATTTCTAAAGGCAAAGTTAAAACCAAGTCACTGCAGCAGTTTCTCCAGAGATATTTCGGGGGACTACAGGAAGGTTTGCAGGGGCATTGCCATGTGCTTTGGCTTGAGTCACCTTGTTGCTTGCTTGCATGCTTTCCCCTCCCTCCCTCCCATATTGTGGGGTAAGTATTCAATCCACACACTGGTTTCATTGATGCGTTGACAAGTGCTGTGGGAGGTGGACTGTGGTTCAGTTACCATGGTGACCTCCTTGCTACTGAGAAGAGTGCTCCTCTTCTCTTGCTACCTTTACGGCACCTACCATCCAGTAAATTGCCGTAGTGTTTTAAGACAAAATTAAATGAAAGAAAACTCTTTTCTTGGATTAAAAGCTTAGTTCTTACCTCTTGCTACAATTTGCTTGAGTTGAATCAGATTTATCATTCAGCAAAGCCAAAATCCGCACCACAGCACCGGGGTTATAAGTCTCCAAGATTTCAATATCAGTGGGAATCACACAGTCTTTAAACTCAAGATCTAACAAAGTTAAACAAGATGTCACTTGTGCTTCAGTCGTTACTGGCTATTACTAATCAGTCTTTTATTCAGAAGAGTAGAGAATTTAACAATGAAATAACAAGAAGTGAAAGCCAAAGGCAGTTGTGTAAGTTCATGATTAGAAGACAGAGAGTACAAGGAGTTTTATTACAAATTGAGTTATTCCTGAAAACTGGAATGAAACCAATAAATTACTCTTTAAAAAGTTAAAAAAAAAGCTGAAAAAAATCAATATTCACCTTACCAACAAAATCCTCACTGATAAAACTTTTTCTGGATTCCTTATTAATTTCAGTTCTGCCTGAAGGAGCTAAATTCCACCATGGTCCATACATTCTCTAAATGAAAAAACCCACAATTTTTAAGAATTTTGGCTGCCATCTCACCACAATAAAAGTAATCATGCCTCTGCCCTCCTTCCCAGAAAGTCCTCGGTTCATGAATTTTTATTGGTTGTACTTATGGAGGTGGGGGAGTGTCATGTACACAGGGTTCTTGCTAAGTTTTTGAACAGGAGGTAAAAAACAATAAATAGCAGGTAACTTTGTTATCTGTCCCTCTCTCTGAGAGTGTGGGGGCCACGTTGGCCCCTGGTGGGGGTGCAGGGGCAAAGCCCCCTGGAGTTCCTGGGTTTCAGTGATTCAAACTGTCTTTTGACATGTCTCGTGGCACTCCTTTTCACGAGCCAATGAAGTATTGTTATAGTCTAAGTCGTCATTTTTATTTATGAAATCAGTTATAGTAATGTACTCTTTTGATAAAATGTTGTAATCAACCTACTGTAGATAAATAATTTGCTAATGCCAATAAACAAACTTAAATTACTCAGTTTAATTAGTTTTAATTTTCAAATCAAGTTACTATATATCCCAGTCTGAGAGTCTTATTCCTAAAGATTGTCAAAGAAAATGTATCTCATGTGACTGCTGATTTTCACTCACCACCGCTTTTCTTATGCTTTGGTTGAAAACCAAATTCCGACAGACCTTTCTGTCGTTTTCCATGCGTGGATGCCATGTTGTAAACCTTTAATAATGGATTATGGGGGGTTTCCCCCGGCTGCAGGAGGAATGGAAAGGAAATATGGTGGACATCGTTTCGAGAAATGAGTTGGCAAAAACAAGCTGGATTGCTTTAAGAAATGGTATATTTTCGAAGCAATGACATGTGCCAGATATCTTCACAGGATTGGTTGGAAGGGGAAAGGAATATTTTCCCATAAACGCAATGTGATTTCACCATTGAACAGACGAACATTCGTTGGATAATTTCGGTAAATATGTCAATGAAACAGCCGGTAACACTTACTTCAACAGCCTGTAAAAATAACCGGTTACCGGCTCTTAACAAGAACCCTGTGTACATGTCGCAAAATAGTACAGCAAGAGGCTATTTTTATTACCTGTAGGCTATTTTTATTACCTGTAGTTCTATTTTTATTACCTGTAGTTCTACCTACAGGTGTACCATAAGCTACATATACTGTACGTGCAGATTCATTGCAGTGACTTCACGGCTCTCGGGATTGGCTCCTTGCACCGATGGCTCAGTTGGTTGAGCATCAGGCTGTCACGTGGGAGGTTGCAGGTTCGAACCGTAGTCAGATCAACACTCAGGATCTTAAAATAACTGATAAGAAAGTGCTGCCTTTGAAATTTCATCGGCAAATTAAATGGTTAGACTTTCAAGTCTTCTCGGATAAGGACTATAAACCGTAGGCCCCATCTCACAAATATCTTTTATGTTCATAAGTTCCTTGTGGGATGTTAAAGTACCCAAGTACTATTCGAGAAGAGTAGGGGATAAAGTCCCCGGTGTTGTGGCTGTCCTGTTCTCTCCAGCAGAAGTGGCCTGCATGGCGGTGATGTCTCTAAAAAGGCTTGTGGTGTATGAGGCCACCTAAGCAGAAACAGCCACAAGTCAAAAAGGGACTTTGCCAAGTGCTGGAACATATTTAAATGTATGTATACCCTCAATATCGCACCCTAGCAGCCATCCCCCATCCCCCCTGATCAATGTTGAAATGCTTTGTTTCGTGTACACTGTAGCAACATTGATCAGGTGGGGGAGAGGTGAGGGGAAAAAAGAGAGCTCGTTTTTCATACTTGTGATTGCAGTTAGTCCAAAGGCAGAATTAATTCTCAACAATTTTGTCCGAGATTGTAGCCAAGACCCTTCAAATAAAACAAACTACTGCAAATAAAGTTTTTTTTTCCTTTTATGTTGGTAAAAGACATTCGGATACAGATGTTATATTAACCCACATACCAAAACAAAGGACTGGGTGAAGTCGCCATAACTTGGAAACTTGTAACTACTTCCGGCAAGGTTCGAAGCTGCGTAAGTCTGCGAATGTTCTCCACCGTACTGACTGGAAAAGGAAATAACTTTAGTCGCAAACTGCCGAATTGGATCGGAATCTGAGAGTGTATTCTCCATTAGGAAGTGAAAAATCGAATAAGTTCTCAATTTCAGACGCCATAAGTTACATGTCACGCTGTGTTTTTGTGAAGAAGGCGCGGCTCGGAAGTTGCTGCAGAACTTCCTCTTCATGTAACGCTTACGTGAAAAGGCTTTTAATTAATTAGTCTATGCAGCGGTTTTTGTAAGACTTATTTGAAGCCCCAAAAAGAAAATCTGGTGCATCACAATAGAAAAAGAAAATGCTCTTAGGCTAGGCTTAGAGCTGAAACAAGTCTCGATTGATTCCATTTCTCTCGTCGCTTAGAGAGGATATGAACAATAATGAATAATTAAAACTGCTTTTGTGAAAGGAACAAAAACAAAACAAATTTCAAAACTCAGTTTGAAGACAATGGTCATTTTACATATCATCCTTACGGCAGTTGAATTTTCCACTAATTGGGATAAAAATAATCATAAAGTACGCTGATTTTCAATTTAAAAAAAAAATCTTTCTGTGTACACTCTGTGATACGTAAACCACGTATTTCATTTTTGGCGTCAGTGTGACATGAAATGGTGTGATGCATTTTCCGGTTCGTGCGAGCTCTGCGTGTATGTTTACAGAGCTGCAGAGCTAGGTCTTTGTGTCAGCGATTTAAACTTTAGATCATGCTTTCTCGCTAAAACAGTCCATTTGTGTGGCTAGGCGTCACCCCAATAGCTTCTAAACAAGTAGATTTGGGACGGTGTTCATCGCGCTGGATTCCGGAGTGAGCGCAATTGTTGAAGCGTGGCTCCTCTTCACTTCTGAATTGAAATCAATTCCAAACATTGGTAAAGCATTGCATTTTTCTTACGTGGCATTTAAATACTGTTTAAACAAGCAAGACTAGTTGTCCACAATCATGTCCTCGAGAAAAATCTTCAACATAATCGTCATCACTTCGACGTTCTGGTTCTCCGTCACCGTGCTGGTTCTCATGTTTAACAGTGAAGTAACGCGAGAATCGTTAACAATGCTCAATGCTCCTCTAGTTACGGACAAAGACCACCACTACATGCAAGGCGCCGGTGTCAACCCTTTACGACCGGTTGAAAAGCACATTAAATATCCATGGGAAAAGACTCTTTGAAGCCTGATCTTGAAGATAACGATGGAATGTTATCAAAGGCGGCGAAAGCGGTATTGAATGGTGTAATATCAACTAACGATGAAGGCTCCAGACCGAGGACGGTTTATGATGCGAGCCTAGCTAAAAGGACAAACCCCGGTGGGCTAGGAGAGAACGGCGAAGCGGCGTATTTGACATCTGATGAAGATAAAAAGCTTTCGGAAGAGCGATTTGGCGATCACTCTTTTAATTGGGTGTTGAGTGATAAGATTTCTTTAGACAGGACGTTGAAGGATGTCAGAAGTGACGGGTAAGTGGATCTTTAAATTTGGAATTTCAATTAGCTTTGAATGCGAACTTGCTATAGTGAAGATATCTGTTTACAAACATTGCTTTTGTTATTCAAATTTGCCAACCACAGGAACAAAAGAACCTTTGTTTTGTCTGCCAATGAGGCTCTGGTTGGCACATTAATGACAATAGATGACGTCAACGATATCTTCTCTTTATATGCAGAATCTTCAGCTTTGAAATTTAATACTTTTTGCTCAGGTGGTTGAGTGTCTCAGTGCCCAAGGTTGCAGGTTCGAACCCTTGGGGAACAACACCCGGGGTCTGTGAATAACTACGAAAAAAGCGCTGCCTTTATCATAATTAGATCTGCAAATGGTTGGAGTTTTAAACCTTCGGGTACAATGTAGGCCCTAGCTCACAACACTATGGTACCTTAAGGAACCCACAAACACTGTTTGCAAAGAGTAGGAAATGGAGTTTCCAATGTTGTAGTCTGTCTTTGCCAGGGTGTGGTTGGCCTGGCTGGATTAGCTTGAAGCTCTGCTGAGCAAATAAAGAAGAATATAGCCAGTTGTCAGGCTATAATTAGGGAGCCTGAGTAAGGACGAGGATGACAGCTACGAAAACGCCATAAAACAGTAGGTCAAATGAACAAACACATTAGGGCTCTGCATGAGGGATTTCTGCCAGTTGCTTCGACTTTCCTGATTGAATGTGCATTAAATTTAAATGTAACTGACCATCATCTAGCCTTGCTTTCAGTGAAAACCAATACCAATCTTCTGGAGTGAAGTTCTTGCATGTGTGCAGGAAAGGGCTGGTACAGTCTTTGTATTAAACGATTCCTGGTAAAAAAGTGTTTTCAATCTTGATTCAGATGGAATTATCTGGTTCTCCAGGTTCTCGTCTAAAACACGAGTTTCCCTGTCATATCAGTAGACCATAAGCGCTTACCACTTTGTCAAAAAAATCCAGGGCTTCTGGTGAGAAAACAAATGGAACGGTTGACACCAACAGAAGTTTTCCTGAAAAAAAGAAAACCTTTGAAGGTTGTGTTATTTTTCCACTTTTGCTGAAACGACCGGGATTTTCTGTACCATTTGTTTGCACCACTAGAACCAGACTTCGATGCGACAATTACATCACTTCACTTGGCGGGCTTTGGCCGCCACATTTATTTGTACCCAGGCTCTTGCAGCATTCAGAAAATTATGGACTCAAATGGGACGGCTCATTCCATTTGTAGGGAATATCCAGTACCGGTATTTCTCACCAAAAATTCTGTGTAAAATAGTAAGCACCCCATCTGTCTCCTAGGCAGAATTGTTGGATAAAAGATACAGTGTAATCGTGCAACAAATTAGGGAGCTCCTATCAAAATATTTTTTGTCTTGTTGCAAGATGGTCAGTGTCAAGTGACTTACAGTACAAAGTTAAGCACAATGCCCTAAGCAGCAAATCAAAGAGAGTTTATGCAGCTGGTAGAGGTCCCTTCCTCTTCCCAACTGGCCTAGGAGATCGAAGGGCCTCTGCTCGCAGATTACCCACCATTGATTAACAACCTTTAATCTTGGAATGTTGATACACACCTTCCAAGTTGAACGACATGGGGTAATCGGGAAATTATTACAACAATAGGAATTCATATTTTTAGAATATGCTCTCTTAGCCATCATTAATTATTGTCCTTGGTTCAGCTCTCTATTACTGATTGCTACAATGTAGATCCTTGGCTAAGTTCACTAAGTGAAGATATACCATAGAGTACATGTACTTGGTAGTTTAAATAGCTTTCTATTTAATTTGAAAGTTGTAGGAAATTGCTGTTTTTGCATTCATATTAAGTTTTTGCAAGGAAAGACAAAATCCTACATGTACCGGTAGGAGTGCCTTCAGAATACTCAGCTTCTATTATTAATTTTTTCTTCCTTTAAGTTTTGAGGAATCATTTAACTCTTTGACACCCAAACCAGCCTGAACCGCTCAGACGATTTTACTCGTAAATGGGTTAAAACAAATGAGGCTGATAACAACACACGCTATTCAGGACTATACAAAATAATAAGTGCCAGGGTGGGTATTCTGGAGGTTAGCCATGTTCCACATTATGCTGTAGACATGATATTAAAAAAGGAAATAATATAGAATTTTTTTTATCCTGTAGTGTAATTATTATCATTATTTACCAGTAGAGTGTTAGTCGAGAAAAAATATTTTTCAGTGTGTTCTCATTGAACTACAACTGACAAAAATCGCTTAATTTATTTTTGCTGTTTATTGTTTATGTGGCTAGCAAAAGTAGCTGAAGCACAATGTGGTAATCAAATGGCACTATTCTGAATTATAATAATAATAATTATTATTATTATTATTATTTTTTTTTTTTTAAATCAGTAAATACTAATTTAATTATAACATCATCGTACATTTACCAATTTCCAAGTATTGCTATAGTTGTAACCCTAACCTCTTTATGGTGTGATTAAAAAAAAAATGTCTTTCTATATAATTATGCACTTCAGATTTGTTTTGTTTTTTGTTGGTTTTAAATCTTGATATTAACTTCCTTCATGTACATGTACACTGTAGCTACCGGTATTTGGAAAGGTCAAAAATAAGGTAGTCATATTTATAATTTTCAGTCTCTCAAGATCTTATATTTTTACCTCTCTCTGTGTGTAATCTTAGTTTTCTTTTATCTCTGCTGTCCTGAAGCTTTTAAGTGGTTAATATTTTATAAGAGTGGGGTTAACCACATGTTGATCTCATAAACTTGTCCTCAAGGGTGGTACAAGTAATTTCTAATCTACTTGGTCGGAGTTAGGAACATTTTTAAATGCCATAGCTGAGATTTGATGACTTATTGTAACAACGATGCTTGCATACAGTTCACTTTGTTTTGCCTTTTTTGGTTCAGTAGCTTTGTAATAAATTGTCAACTTTTAATGTAAGAAAAACAACAGTCATTTATATTTTGATTGGAAGGCATGCTGTGTGCATGTCTCATGTTATGATTAGATAATTTTGTTACTGTGTCAAAATAAATTAGAGTTGGATGACAAAATTTACTAATTTGAAAAGCAATATTGTTTAGCTTCTGGCCCGAGAGAAAGCAATATTATGTGTGTACTGATAATTATACACTGTAGCCCTTAGTACTGTTTTGTGCAGTTATGCTGTACATGTATGTTTTTAAAGTTACTAGCAGGGTTATGAGATCTACATGTTTATGGATACAACAAGAATAAAAACAGAACATTTGTTTGGTTTCAGTACATGTACAAACATGTACTTATGTGTACATAGGGTCACTTTATTTATGCTCAAACAGGGTTTCAATTCAATTTAAAGTTGGCAGCTGATTTAATTAAGTTGAGTAATTGACTGTTGCCATTGTCAAAATGAATTTGTTTGAAAAATCTGTCTTTGGTAACTTTAGTTTGAATAAAGAAAGTAGCTGGCCTCTCAGAGTGAAGTACAGTACCAGACACTTTAACGCCGGCTGTCGGTACTGTACTTATTGAAACAACTGACTCAAAACAGATTGGAGATTATGCAGAAAAAGTAGATCTTAGTAAGTACTATTGGTATCCAAAAAGGAAATTGGGGGTAACCGTATTTGAAAGCTATTTACAAATACTGCTCATGAATTATCTTTGAAAAATGTGTGGTTACCCCCAATTTTCTTTTTTGGTTTCAATAACACTTGTTAAGATCTACATGTACATTTCCCACATAATCATAAACTGGGGCAAAAATACCTTTGAATCATTTTTAAAAATACAACCACACTTTTGAGTTTAAGGAACATGTTTAGATGTTTCAAACATTATCTTCAGCCATAGACGTCTTTCATAATGGAGGCCAAATAAATTATTCTTTTGTTTTAATGCTAATAAGCCCTACTAACCTCGCTACGACGAGCAAATTTCAAAAGAATATTTGTTTCAAAACGAGGGCAGTAGGTCTAATTAACATAAATACAAAAGAATGTAAAGTTGGTCGCCATTTATGAAAGTGGTCTATAGTGAGTGTAACAATAAAATTTTTACAAGATAATTCGTATATAAAAATAACTATCAACACAATGATTCTTTGTAGATTAAAATTAATGTTCGTTACAAGTACTGTAGGTAAAATTCAAACTAACCAACAATATCATAGAAAATACAACTGAAATAACGGTAAAAGTTTAAAAGTGTAATGCTACATGTACACTGTAGACTGACATGATCAACTTGATTGTTGAGCTATGGCTGAAGATGATGTTTGAAACATCGAAGCGTGTTCCATAAACTCAAAAAGTGTGGTTATATTTTTAAAAATATTAGTAACACTTGTGCTATCCAGACCATTTGGAAAAGTTATTCACAACCTTTGAATTGTTTGTGTGTTTGTTGTTTATTTGTTTGAGCAGGTTGAAGTTTTGGCAGCTATTCTCCCTGCTATACCCACCCATCCATATACTCACGAAGGACAGCCACAACACCGGGAACTTCATCCCCTACTCTTCTCAAATAGTGTGTGGGTTTTTTAATGTCCCACAGGGAAACAGGGAACCAATGAACATGGAAGATATTTGTGAGACGGGGCCTACGGTTTATAGTCCTTATCCGAGAAGACTTGAAAGTCTTAACCATTTGCGGATGTAATTACAAAGGCAGCACTTTCTCCTCGCTGTGTTAAAGACCCTGAGTGTTGGTCCGGCCGGAGTCGAACTCACAACCTCCCGTATGGCAGCCCGGTGCTCAACCAACTGAGCCACCGGTGCATGTCCTTAAGAAGACTTAGTTTCACTATCTCTTCCTTTTTTGCAGTTGTAAGGCCAAACACGAGACCTACCCAACCAAGCTCCCAACCACCACTGTTATTATCTGTTTTCATAAGGAGAGACTGTCTGTCCTCCTTCGTACGATCCACAGCGTTATTAACAGGACACCTCCTGACCTGTTAAGTGGAGTTATTGTTGTGGATGACTTCAGTGAAGACGGTGAGTGAACGATGGAGGGTGCCAAAACTGCAGGTTTCAGGTCATTGTTTCACCATAGCTGAAAACAACCCAAACCCTTATTAATGCTAGCGTTAGGCCTAAACAATATGCTTTAGATAATGTTTGAACCTAAGGTTAGCATATTTGTAAAGGTTTGGGTTGTTTCAATTAAGGTAAAACAATGACCTTAACACCCTCCTAGCGCGGGACTCTGAAGCCAGATCCGTTTGAAATTCCTATTTCAGTCATAAAGTAGACCATTACAGTATGTTTTCGCTTTGATGAACTGGTCCTGTCACGTTTCGTCTAGTCCCGTCTCGTGTGGATACAGTGCGGCCTAGTGATTAGCCGGGACGCTTGCCTTGAGATCCGGGGATCCCGGGTTCAAGACCCGTTCTGACCACTCATTGAACTATGATAAAATTATACTCCCGGTAGTCCCTGGTTCAACTTCTCAGCTGCACTTGTAAATAGCCAACTGGTTTGCCTCCGGCCAGTTGGGATTCTTAATAGTTGTTGTTGAATGTGTTGTTCTGTCGTGATTGTGTTTCATTGGCCCCTAAAAGCCCCTATGGGGAGTGGTATGTAAGTGGTACTCTGCATAACAATGACTTGAAATCACCAAATTTGAGGTTTTGACCACAACGTGAGCATGCGGATGTGCATCTTTCCTTCTCTTATTTTCCCCGTAACCGCTCGTACGAAATTTGTTTGTAGGACACTTCGCCCACATTTCAGGATACTTCGCCCACGTTGTACGACGTGAACGACATGACTAATCGCGAAACATTAACAATAATGCAAAGTTATATTGAAGTTTTGAAGTTACGTTGGCGTCGACGTCGCCGTCGTAGATCGTGAAATCCCTATCATTTGTTTTGTGCGCGGTGTTAGCGTTGTCGTTGTCGCTTAAACACTCTAAAGCCTCCTTTATTTTGCTCGTGCATTCACGGGTTAAAATTGGTTCTGCTTTCTTGTTTGCAGAAAGACTTGGAAAACCATTGGACGATCACGTAGCAACAATGAGCAAAGTCACAGTAATAAGGAACGCTAAACGCGAGGGGCTCGTGCGGGCGCGTTTAAAAGGCGCCCATGCGGCCAAAGGGGAAGTACTAACGTTCCTAGATTCCCATTGCGAGGCGACCGCTGGTTGGGCGGAGCCTCTTTTGGCGCGAATAGCAGCATCGCGGTCCTATGTCGTATGTCCAGCTATTGAGGTGTTAAACGCAGACACGTTTGCTTACCAGGGCTCAGCTAATGCTGACCAGAGGGGTGGATTCGGCTGGGATTTGTTTTTCAAATGGAAAGGAATTCCTCCAGAGGAACAGAAGCTTAGAAAAGATCACAACGACCCAATAAGGTGAGAAATAATAAACTTTCTTCTTTATTTCCATTTTTTAATAGCAAAACACCATGCAGAGCAACACAAATGAGTGAATTTTACACACGTTAAATTTAGATCACGTTACTTAAGCAATAAAGAAAGAGAAGCCAGGAAATTTAGGCTATTCAGATCTCCCAGGAGTCAACAGGGACCTTTAGATTCTAGAACGAGGACGAGAACGAGTACGCGTTTTGACTGGCAGTTTTTTGCGAAAATACTTAAACAATTTATAACCAGTACGATTAATCTTACTCTTTGTTTGCAGTATAGGTTGCTCAGTTATACTTATTGCTGTTATCTGGGCCTTTTTGCTGATCGAAAAATGCCAAAACTGCTTCCGTGTTTTTGACTTGTTTTGACACGCCGACATAATATTTTTTTGCAAAACCTCGTACTAAAATGACGACGGTGTCACGTTTTTGCCGCCAAAATGACGCTGGTTTGCGCGCGCTCACTGTTGTTCTATGAGAAAATTTCGCACTCGTAGTCGTTCTCGTCCTAGAATCTAAAGCTCTCTGGTGACATGGCGCGAACAACAACCCCATATCGCTGTCATGGCATTTTCACAGACCGATTCATGTTTAGATGGAATTTCTCACCTATGAGACTCTCGCAGGAGACCAATCACCAATCACGACAACTAACTTCACGTCATAGCGTCACCGAACCGGAACTGCCTTCGGTTTTTTGCGGAAACGGTAGTCTTAAAATAGATCGGTCTGTGAAAATGCCTTGACATAGGCTTAATGTGGGAGTTGTTCGCACCTAATCTTGGTCTCCTGGTCTTTCTTAATGAGCCTACAAGGGAAGCCGTTTTATAGAACCATGGCTAAAACGTTTTGGCAAATGTAGTTCGTTTTCAGGGAGCGAAATTATTTCGGTCAATTAATAAAACGAACTATTTACAAGCAATGAAGTGACATACTGAGTCTCGTACAATTTTAAGATTCTCATCGTTTCATATGTTCGCTTGGCTGAAGTTCACCATGACTTATTCATCGTCGTTACAAATAGTCCTTTAGTTTTTTTTAGGTGATGTGGTCTTTAAAACCAAACCAAAAGTTGGCCTCTCCACTCAAAGGTCAATGTTCCATTTTTTTTCCTACAGAACCCCAACCATGGCTGGTGGATTATTTTCCATTCACAGAGAGTATTTCTTTGATATTGGTTCTTACGACGAAGAAATGGATATCTGGGGCGGAGAGAATCTCGAGCTTTCCTTTAGGGTAAGTTGACAAACAAAAAGAAATGATAACAATCGACGTGAAGAACTTAGGGCGGAAAAAAGGCACACAAAATTAAAAGAAAAAGTCTTGCTTGGCTGCATTATTTTATTTGTCGACTTCACCAGAAAAAGTGAAGCCAAAAGGAGGATAGTGGTTACCTAAGGTCGTTCGGTGCATGCTAACGTCTGTTCGCATCCCACAAACGAAGCGTTTGGGCGCTTAAGCGGCAATGATGTAGGGACTTGGTTTGGGGAACTGAGTACTCTAGAGTTCTAGTAATCAGTGTTTGTGTACCGTACACAAATGGTTCAAAGGAATTTTTGTCTTGAATGTCAACCCAGTTACCACGGTACAAAGCCGCAAAAGGCAGGCATTGCTAATTATACCTGGTTCTAAGAAACGTTTTTTTAGAAACTGGTTTGATGTGTTCACAAGAGAAACCGAGACGTTGTGGTAGAGAATGTTCGTATCGGCAACGAGTGCGAGTTCGAGAATAAGTACAACTTGGCCTCGTTCTCGAAGTGGTGCTCTATTTATTTAGGTAAGCGTAGAATACGAGTTCTAGTCTTCAGAAAATACTATTACGGGATGAAGTTCACATTTCGGCGCCAGTTTTGAATTAGTTGCTGGTGTTTCCACTTTTTGTAGTGGAAGTCCTTTACAGTAAACGGCGAAAAGCAAGTGCAATTTCCTTTTGACAAACTCGTACTTTCCGCTGCGACTTTTCGATGTAAAGTCGTCGCAGACCAACTTGCCGGGACGAGTTGAGCACGCCAGGCTGCGCAATATGGATACCCAGTAATCAAATTCAAGAACTCGTACTCGAACTCACACTCCGTTGTCGATTCTAACATTCTGTATTACTAAGCCAAGATCTCTGCCGGAGATCGAGGCAGGCATAATGAAATGGTCTTACATGCATGTTAGAGCGAGTTTCAATCGAGTGTCGTAAAACCAAAACCAAAGTAATTTCTTTGGCCAATCAAAAAGGACGGACACAATCCGGTAAACCAATCAAAACTCGAAGTTATTACAGGTAGCCGACACAAATCGCGGGAAAATGTGTACGCGCGAACCACGATTGGTTTTGGTTTGACTTCTGATTGGTTGAAAAAGTGGTGCGAGAACTTTGAACCAATCACTGAGTGAATTAATCATAAAACCAAAGCAATTCAATAATTACTTCCGACACTCAATCGAAAACCGCTTTAAGTGTCACTACCTTTTCTTGCTTGTTCAACAGGTGTGGATGTGCGGTGGTCGCCTCGAAATCCTTCCCTGCTCACGCGTTGGTCACGTGTTCCGGAAGTACACAAGTCCTTATAAATTCCCGGATGGAGTGGACAAAACACTAAGCAAGAACTTCAATCGCCTGGCCGAAGTCTGGATGGACGAATACAAAGAATTATACTATAACAAGAAGCCGCAGGCACGAAACATGGAATATGGTGATATCAGTGAGAGAGTAGCTCTAAGGAAAAGATTGGGGTGTAAGAACTTTAAGTGGTACATAGAGAACGTGTTCCCGGATGTACAGATGCCTGAACTGAATCCTCCTGCAAGTGGTGAGGTAAGTCTCCGTGTAAAATGCTTCTTCCTTCCGTCCTTTGTTCGTTCCTTCGTCTTGGTCCCTCCTTATTTCTTATTTCGGTTTTTTTTTTCATTCATGTGAAAAATGAAACTAATTACCATCGATAAAATTTGGCGTTTCGCACTCGCTTTGAGAAGGAGGTTGAAGGGACCCTGGGAATCCCCCCTTTGTCAGTCATGATCCTTATCTTTTATGCTTCACCCATAGTTACTAACTGTGCTTCACCTCGTAAATTCCTACCAAATGCTAAGGATCTTCATTCCTTTATGTATGCAAATTCTCTTTGGCAATTTTAGCGACGAGGTACCTATGTTTGCCCTTTCTTCTCGTTGTTTAGGTCCGTAACCCTGCCAGTGGTTATTGTTTGGATTCGCTTGGAGCCAAACCTGAACATTCAGCTCGTATGGGACTTTATATCTGCCACGGCCAAGGCGGGAATCAGGTATGAGCGGGAATTATAACGATTGGCAAATTTACGTTTCAGATTATCGATAAGAAATTTGATAATCTGAAAATAATTAGTTAATTAATTTATTTATTTATGATAATTAACAAATTGTTGTAAGCTTATAGGCCGAATGGCAACTAATGTAGTCGGCCTCACTTACATGTACCTTGTTTACAACTAAAACCGTCTTCAAGTTTACTCACGTCAACGAGGCTAGTGAGTCTGATTAGCTCAAAGATGAATGAATACTTTATTGGCGGCCATTTTTCCATTTGTTCTCTGGATTCTCCACTTTGATCATGAGAGAAAAATTAATTACGAAACAAAGTGGCGTTACATGTATATCGTACTCTTCCTTGCCATCACTGTCGATGAGAACTTTCTGAACAAAAGCTGAAGACGGTAATAGCTGTAGCTGATAGGTGTTTCTTCAACAAGGGAGAAATTGTGAAAGAAAAGCTCCGAGTTGCTACGTCTTTTTTTGGTCTTTACCCGAAGAAATCTCGCGCCATGTTCGTCCCCAATCGATTGCAAAACCGATGCCCGAAACAAATTGGGACTTGTTCGCCTGCCCTTTCGCGCGCTAAGTTGCGGCATCGTGTAGTCGCCTTAAAATCTGATTGGCTTTTTTGACAGATCATTTGTCGTGACTGGAATTAGTTACTCTAGGTTTTCGTTTGTTAAACTTAAGGGTTCGCACAGTGTTGAGAACTTCTCGGATTTTATTTCAGCCTCTGTCTGAAAACCAGAATGTACTCTGTTATCTGTGTTTATCTTTTCAGATGTTGATTTTGTCCTCAAAAGGGGAGATAATATTCGAGGAAGAGAACTGCTTGGATGTGTCTAAATCGTATCCTGGCGCCCCTGTGGAAATACTCAAGTGCCACGGAATGGGTGGCAACCAACAATGGGAACACGATAAAAAATCAGTGAGTATGGTCATATGTCGAAATGTTTTAGTAACAATATGATTGCTAAGTCTTTTGTTATGTAAAGGACCTTAAAATGTTCTAAGACGGTGAAGTCGAAGAAAACGCGACGAACACAAAAAAGTAGCATTTAATTCGCATAACAGTGGTTTCGCTCGTGCGTTTTGAATTTTCGTGTATGAACAAAACTTGCTTTGCACGGAAAACGTCAGCACGAAAAAACGAATTTTAATTTTCTTTCCGAGCTTCAATACCGTTCCTCGTAGTTCGTTTCCTGTGTTGTTCGGTTAGATGTAGAAGTTGAACGAACTTGTGTAATGTCGAAAAGGTTTGAAAAACGTGAATTCCTCGCCGTTTGAAGATCTTAAGGACGTTCGCGCTAAAATCTTCCTACGGTGAGATTTTCTTCATTTCTTGCCTAGAGTTAGGGCATAAAGTACTTACTCCAAAAATGAAAAAAAAAATGGGGGTCACCGACTTTGTTTCGGAGAAAATGGCAGTGGAAAAATGCCTTAATTTCGAGAAATCGGTCATAATAGCGAGATGTAGCCTCATCTGCTCATCCATCGAAAATCATAAAAATAAACTGTTGGAGTGAAAGTTTCCGTGCATAGGTTTTTAGGAGTGAGATTTTTAGATAATTGTATGCCGCTTGGGATGTGGTAAACAGTAGAGTTCATCCTCGACGAGCGTTTTCGTATGCTCTATCCGTTGCAACCACTACCGGAATTCGATGGCACGAGGAAAGAAAATGTTAAAAAAAGAGAACTTCTTACGGTGAGAATTTTTTCATTTCATCACATTTTGTAGATAGTAAGTAAAGTAAGTGATTAATGATTAAAAAACTAGGGGTCACCGATGATCTGAACGAGTAAAATCGATGTGATTTTGCAAAGCTCTTGGAAAATTTCGTTTGTCACGCTTTTGCGTGACCTGTCGGTGAAGGACTGGAACCCAAGAGACGATCGATCGTTGAAGAGATGAAAGGTTTTTACCGAAAAAAAAACCTTTCTCGAGCATAGCAACGAAGTTTTAAGCAGGGGTCATTTTCATTTGGTTGGTGTTTTGTATAATATCTCTTCATTGCCGTCATGCTCATCCTCTGGAGTGTGTTTTTTGCGAAATTTAAACGCTGATTGTTTCCACGCACGTCCGCACTATTCAAGCGGACGAGGGCGAAAATACTGCTCAATTTTCACGAAAGTAAAGGAAAAGAACTTAAAAAACATGCATTCACTTTGAACTTTAGTTCGTAGGGTAATAAAACATTAAAAAGAAACAGCTTCATTAAATTTACGCAACGGTTCGTCCTCGAGTTTTCCAAACTTTCAGCCACTAGTACTAGTCTACTCGATCGGTTACCTTTTCCAGAGCTTTTCCATCCTCCCGCTCGCTTCACTTGAAGTTTCATGATAATTCGGAAATAAATGTGCCATTCTTTTGCTGGCCTGGAATTTTTTCCTCGGCGTTTTTGTCGCCATGTTATTTTAACTGATGCTTGAAAAATATGTACGAAAGTCAAGTAGACTCGGCTAGTGTACGACTGATAAAACCTCGCAAATATCAGTCTTGCAGTAGTCTACTTGACTTTCATAAATATTTTAAATCAATTTTGACTGATCACGATCTTCTCTGATCCAACGCTGAGCAAGACTTATCGTCCACGGTTTTTGCAAAGGTCTTAAAACCTCAACTTCACTAATGCTCGAAGTAATGCGTGACATACTACAGTCGCGTTACCTGCGCAGTAACGTTGCGCACAAACAATTAGCGCGAACGTCCTTAAAGGGAATCCTCACTCTTACTACAGAGTAAGCTTAAACCGAAGGCAATAATGTTTGCAAAGAAATTTGTTCGAAATTATTTTTCAAAAAATTGTTTGTATCAGGAAAATTGAATGTTAGTAACCTCTTCCTACCCGAGCGCGAGAGCCGTACTGAGGAATATTAGCTCTCGGTCGTTTTTCTGCGGACCGAGCGTATAGAGCAATCTTCGCTGAGGCCGTTGTCCATATTTTGTCGCATGAAACGTACGGATTTGTTTGTAGGAAGCGTCTTGTTTAGTAACTGTCGCCATCAAAAAGTGCCAAATTATAAGTTGGCAAAAGCGCCAATATGGCCATACAATCTTTGCCGAAAGAGAATTCAGACTTGTTAACTAAAATTTCAAAAAATGTAATCGGATATATAGGGCTTAAATTGTCACAGATGGGTCATTTGCCATCTTTGCAAAATTCGGCGCACTACAGATTTAAGACACTTTCCATTTGACAGAACTGACGGACGAGACCGGGCATTTTGAAGAACTACACTCTTCGAGGATGACATATATAATACTCTTCCAGAAGAATGCGAAGAATTATCATGCAAGTGTTGATTCAAATTGTGGCATTTTCTTTGAAAACTGATGGGTCTGGTCGCCCAGTTCTGACAAAGGAAATGAGAGTGCCCTTGGACTCGGGAAGCTTATTGTCATTTTTATTTCTCTGTCTAGGGAATTATCAAGCATTCAAGTACAGCCCAGTGTCTTGACAGAGGAGAAGCTGGATCACAGTATGCTCTTATGAACCCATGCGACGGCCGCGATTCACAAAAATGGCTGTTTTCCAAGTACAAAAGCGAGTAAAAAATGATGATTCTTTTTCCCCTGGCGCCTTTGGCCAAACCCTTGATACGGCCGGGGTATCTTGGACCCTGGAATCCCCTTGAACACCCGAGAGATCGACGATTACAGCTAGACTGAATCAAAAGGTGGAGCTCTCGGGATGCCATTTGTTAGAAAACGAACTTTGTTAAGGTTGTTTACATGCCAAGTTTCGAATTCACCAGGACCGCTGGTTTATACAAAATAAAAGGCGCTCTTTTGTAAAAGGTCGGCAGCGAGTATGCCGAGAATCACTTATCGAGTATGCCGCGAATCACTTATCAAACGTATCAAATCCTAAAAGAAAAACACCACACGTAGTAAGTTGTGAAAAGTTCATCGGCTTCGTCTTCTTGCGACTTGACCTTAAGTTCATCTGCGTTTAAAAAAGTCAAAATACGTCTTTTGTATTTTAGCAAATGGTCTTGGAAATTTCGAAGAGTCCATTGCTTCCTAATACGTGACATCGGCACCTTCGTGACCAGGCTGAGGTACCGTAGGAAATTCAGAAAAATAATGTCTTCAAATAGTTTAAAGCTTACTTTTTATCCACCTGGTATAAAGTTGTTGACAAAAGTGCAGCTATGGACTGAAGACATGTCCAAAACATTACCGTGATAATATTTATGTGAGTTTCGGGCTCGTCTGAATTTCCGCACGGGACAATTTTGTACAATGCATAAACTCAAATTCTAAGACCCGTTTGTGCTGTGTACAGCAATAATATCCTGCTGGCCTGCTTTCGATTCACGGATACACTTAAAACACATGAAAATATAAATTGCCTATGCTAAGACAATGGGGTAGAACTTGCCTTCTGTCTATGTATCTATGTATGGTTTTTTTACTCGTTTATAGAATCCAATTGTCTATTCCAACCAACGCAATTTTAGAAATTTTATTCATTGGAATTCATTGTTGTTGCCGCGAATCACTTATCAGACGCCATATTGGAAGAGTTGGGGATAGTTCTGGGCCGGGTGGCCAAAACGACGGGGTAGGGGGGAGGGGGGGGAGGAAGAGAGTACGACATTCCCCGCTCGTCCCAGATCTTTCGACTTTCGCCCGTCCAATATGGCGACCAAAATACAAATTACCGCCTGCAAGCGGGGAGACCTTAGACAGCAATGACCAGAACCAGGTTGCTGACCAGCGGATTTCGTTAAAACAATGGTTTGCTGTGGGTGCTCAGTCTCGCGGGCTCAGAAAACCTGCTTGTGGCAGGCTCCTGCTTGTGGTCATTATTATTTAAGGTTTTTCCTGCAAGCAGGCTAGTTGTAGAGGTGCATCCTGACACAATGTTCGCGTAGTGGGAGCTGAGGTACTGCTGGAGCTCTCGTAAGCCGTCTTTTATTTGCTATTTCGGCGGCTTCTATTTAAGTCGTTGTTTCTGTCGGTTAACAAGAGCTCCCACGTCAGCCCTTTACATCGCGCTCCAGATTATATCGCCGAAGACAAAATGCTTTTAACAACAATTTTAGTCTAGTTTTATTTAATTCAAAACAACAGCTTGGGCAACGTCGTTAAACAATAATTTTGGTTTGAACAGGGAAATAATCCCTTGCGAGATGACCAAAGAGTAACTTTGTCTGAAAGAGAAGGATAAATCTTGGGTATTGTACTATTCCCAATTTGAGTGATTTTGGCGGGGTGCCCAACAAAGAATATTTAATGATTGTAGTATCCCTCCATTGAAGCCAAATCACATTTGAGGTGCTTTGTTTTGTATCGGCTTCCAAATGGACCTCTAGCTTGTACGTTTTGTTTTCCCATTTCAGACCACGTGATGTTACTTTAGGGAACAGTTTCTTTCAAATGTCGTCTTATGCACGTGCATATGTATGCGTAACTTATGAAAAAACAAAAGGAAAATTCCCTTGGGAACATCACGTGGTGTGAACGTACAAGCTAAAGAGGTACATTGAACGAATTCTTAGCGTGATACTGCGCGCTGCTAAAAAAAATTGAACCAGAAGAACTTGTTTTTTTCTTTTACGTTATCCGTGACTACAGAGGTTTTGCACGGCAGCCATGTTGCAAGGCAGGAACAATGAAAATGTTTTGCATTAGAAAGAACATTTGTTCCCATAGGAAAAAGAATCTATTGTTCCTGCCATGCAAGATGGCTGCCGTGCAAAACCTCTTTTCTCGATTTTTGACGATGGAGGGGTCGAAAATTGAATCGACAGGATAAACTTGAAGGAGAATAGCCTAATGTCAAAACGTCTGTATTTTTTAGGATTGAAAGTTTCTTATAGTCTTATTGCTAATGAATTTTAATTAAATTACATACTTGAAAACATGAGTTTTTAAAAGAACGAAATTGTCACGTACTTAATGGCTGTTTATATGAGCTACGATGAAGCCAAGAAGGTAGACGAGCTTTTCGGGAAATTGTCAGTACATCCTTTCTTGAGTTTCTATTGGATACATGGTAGTCCCAATCTCCTTTATGGTCCAAACTGTCCTCATAGGCAATTGCTACAGAGCACTTTCGATATATTAAAATTCAGCTCGATAATGAGGCTTAGAGGACACAAACGAAAGAAAGGAATAAACATGTTCATTCAGTTTCCTTTGTTTGTGTCCTCTATGCCTCGCTGCCAAGCTGAATTTTAATTTATCGAACGGGTTTGCTCCGCCCAGAAATGCATGCCTTTCCCGATTGCGGTGGCTAAAAACGGAATTCATAAAAGGCAAAAAGTATTCAAAGAGCGCTCGAATTTTCAAAAACATCGGGGTTAAAAGTGGCTAAAAAATGGAAACCAAAGAATTGCTCTCCGTTATTTAGAAATGATCATAGAAGTAAAGAACCGATGTTTCTTCGAGCAAAAAAATTCTTGAGCAATATAGATATTGAAGACTGATATCATGGTTTCAAATTGCTTTACATCAAACGCCGGCAACACCCAGGCTTATTTCAAACTTGTAACGTTTAGTATTCCAATTAGTCAATTTCACGGTGATATCAAAATTCCCGGATTGCTGAAAAATGTTCTTGAAGACAAAACGGTGCTCCACCTGGCCCAAAATACGAAGAAGGAGCTCAAATGTTGGCCAAAATTTTGAAAAGGTATTCCAAAGAGGATTGGGTTCGATAATGCTGAAAATTAAAAAAAAAATCCAAGCCTCTGCGCATGTGTCACAACGAAGTGAAAGAACCACAAAAAGATAGGACGCAGCTCTTTACAACCTCTAATTTCATTGGATCCCTTTAGGACGCAGCTTTATTATTTTTAGAGTTAGGCTCCATTGTTTCTTTTGTATCGTTCTTTGTGTCCATTCGCCCTTGTCACACGGTGGCCATATTGTCCCGGGAGACCAAAAAAGCTTTGTTTTACCACGCCAAGCCTCACCCCCATGGTTTCCACTGCGAAGCTTGACGTGGTAAAACAAAGCCTTTTTGGTCTCCCGGGACAATATGGCCGCCGTGTGACAAAGGCGAGTTGCTTTCTGAACCAATCCCGAGAGCCGTTATAATAGCTGCGTACTGACTCACAAAAAGAGCCTTTCTGGCTAACCCTCAAAATCTCAATTCTAAAATCGCAAATTGTCTCAGGGAAGATTTTTTTGTCGTTTGTTATGGTGCTACTCAAATTTAGAAAATGCACAATTTTTTCTGTGCGTTTTTCTGGTTTACAGTCTCAATTTCAACTTTGGGATTCAATTGAATTTTTCATGCCTAATTTCCCCACACGTTTCGGATATGATGGGTGACCCCGCAGTAAAGATGCCATTAAAATAGGACAGTCGACTCCATTGCTTTCTTCAAAAAATTTGATTGGTTCGGTAATACAAACTGCAGCTTATAACCGGAAACCAAATTGTTCTTTTAGTTAAAATTTTCTGAAAGGCTCTTCCAGTAAGTTTCCGATTAGTTCCTCGTCACGCAGTACTAATCGCACGGAAGCGGGATGCGGGACTCTCGTGGGACAGAATGAAAAAATTTCCCGCGTTGCGTGAGAAACGCGGCATTTTAAAGCTTATTTTGATTCATTGTTCTGAAAGCCAAGCCCAGGTATAATCTGTTTGCTTCCAGAACGAGGAACAATTATCTTTCTATTAAGCAACCACACTTAAACCTTTAATCAAAGACAACCGATGTCATACCAGTGTGAAAGCTTACAAAGCAGTTATTAGCTTGCCAAAAGCAAATTTGCGGCTGCTAGAAATAGAGCATTTAAAACTGATTTAATAGCAATGTTTGTTTACTCTACAGTGAAAGCGGTTCAATTTATGTACTTTGTGCTTAACAAGAAGACTGTTGTGGCAATTTCTTATGCGAAATTTCAACAAAGAAACACTGAAATTTTCTGACATGTGACAAAGAATACCAATTTTTCGAAGTCGTGACGAGTATTAGTGAATCGAAATGTTGTTTCTTCACTTAGGAATATGTTCGCTGATCGTGAGATCCACATGAGTTTTAAAAAGTCTTCCATACGACTTAGATTTTGAGTATTTCAAATCAAAGCTAAGTATCCTTAATAATTTTCATTTGTGCTACAGATATCTAATGCTTTGAGATTCTTTTAGTTTTGTCAAACACAGCCGGAAACAAGAGAGTTTATTAAAGACTTTTCAAGATCCTACGGATTTTCAGTTATCTCAAGAATCTCTATGGACGATATTTTCTTCGGATGAAATGAATTTTCCTGTAACCAAGGCTTGGAAGTTTGTCTTGTAGAGTAAACATTTGAGCAAGAGGTACCGCTTTGTTCTGTCAAAGTTTTGACTGCTCGGCTACCATCACTTTTGGATCGAGGAAGCCTATCTTTAGCCTTCAATTCTTCGTTGTTGCGACTAAAAAAGGACGTACTTTTTCCTCTGTTTTTCGGGAAACCTTTGAGAACTTTCATATCTGTTCCGGAAAAACTCCTTGAATACGAGGACCTGAATGATTGTTTTCTAGGAGACAAGTGTCCTTGTGAATTGCCGTTGTCATCAGAGAACAGTTTTCCGTTTACTTTCTCAGCAAATTTTGCCTTTCCCTGTTTCTTTTCGTAACCCAAAACCTCTCTTTTTTTGTTAATCTTTCCTCCCTTGATAAATTCCTTTTCTTCGAGCATGTCTCCATTATTCTTGTCTTCGATTTTGCGTCCACTGTGTAAACTTTCATTTGATGACTCAAGCATTGTGTTCCTATTTTCCATACGCACCATAAATGAAATCGCGTCTTTTTGTTCTTGCCCATTTTCGCACTGGATTCCCGTGGAATGCCCATCGTTCTCCTTAATATTATCACTTTCTCGAAGCGTTTGACCTCGTTGTCTCAACGACATTTGAACTTCACTCCGGAAGCTCTTTCGGCTACGAAGGGTGGCTGCAGAATCAAGGTCCCCACACTCGACCCTGGAAAAGAAACATGGCAGAATTATCCCGATGATTTGCCTATAGCCACTGCGAAACTCGGTCGTCCGTAAAGCATAGATTATAGGATTCATTGCCGAGTTTAAAAAACCGAGCCAATAAGCCCCGACTGCGAAATGCTTGGGTAGTTCTTTTCCGACAACAGTTGCGTACATCGTAAGAACAGAAAAAGGTGTCCAACATGCCAGAAAAACAGCTAAAATGATAAATAACGTAATGGTTATTCGCCTTTCGTTCAAGAAAGCCGACTTCTCTTTGCACGAGAATGAATGACTTCGGACTCGCCTTGTGTGAATCTTAACGGTTTGAAAGATCTTCAGGTAAGAAAAGTTCATTATCCCCAGTGGGATTACAAAGCCACAAACGATAATAAACAAGCAGTTTGCCAGTTCAGGGACTTCATTATCTCGAGGAACTTTAACTGAACATTGCGTGCGGCCGGGAATGTATTCGTAGCTATTCCAACCAAGAATCGGAGTGAGCGCTGTCATAAAAGCCTGAAACCAAACCCACCCCACAGCCAAGATGGTTTTCTTTCTCGTGAAGATTTTTCGCTTTGTTGACTGAACTACGCCGACATACTTTTGAATGCTTATCGCTGTGAGGGTCAGAATAGACGTCAACAGGAAGAAGACATTCAAAAAACCGTTTAACTGACACAGCGCATAGCTGAAAACCCATTCTTGAGTTACAGCTGTTATGATGGAGAAAGGCATGCACAGCAGTGCCACAGAAATGTCTGTGATACTCAAGTTGACCATAAAGATATGAGTCTCTGTCCGACGAAGCTCTTGTCGACGGTAGATCACAGCTATGACGAGTAAGTTTCCAAGGATGGCCAGCATCATTATAAAGGTCAAAATTACGGCTTCCAGGATCCCAATCCATTTGGGGTCTTTTATGTCCCCTGAAAATCCTGAATGAGAAATATTAGTCATTATATCGTTGGTTTGCCTTGATGAAATAAGCGGACTCTTCTTTCTTCTGTTCTCAGACCTCGGTTTTTCATTTCATCCATTACCTTTAATGCCAGACAAACATTGCCAATTTGCGTAGGTTGCAAACTTTTCTAATCACCATTTAAACAAAGTTTGTCATATATTAAGATGGGCTACCTCTCCTTATAACGCTACCAAGACGAACATGACGGGACATATCCGTTTTCTCGGATAAACAACCGCCAATGTGTCATCCCTGTTCAAACATCCCATGAATGGAGGCGAATTTTGGCAACACTCATCGAGTTAAAATTGAAACATGGAATGCTGGCCTAAAACCATTCGTAGAATATTGAATTGTGGTTTGAGCTAACTGGCTGTATCACGAAACCAATTGCATAAAATTGGATATAAATCGAGATGTGATGCTCTAGATAAAGTCCCCTTGACAAAAACAATGAATTGTAAGGAATGACAAACAATCGCGTGCCAGTTGGGCCTATTAGAGCAAATACGTCTTCTCGGTGGTGTTTTAATTACACCAGTTTAACTGAGTGAAAAAAAATATGTTCATCTCTTTTTGTTAAAAAGAAACTCTTCTTGTATTTGGAAAACTAATTATCGATGTAAGGTGCAGTTATTGCTCGGTGAGAAAAAAGGATTAATACCTGGTTCGTTAGTAAGGCCGAACCCCACATTACACCCGCCAATCAACGGCTTCTCAAAACCGTCTTATTTTTCATTTCCTGGGTGCCTATTTTTTATAGAGAATTTTTCCCGTACTGTTTAATAAACGCACTGGAGTACGAATTCCGATTTTCTGATTGGCTGATTTGTACTATGTGATACTGGGTTGAGACGAAACATCCTCCTTGACGTCGTTATCGTGGTGTAATATTCAACACACCACTGTCATTAGACACAATGGCTTCGGCTGACTCAAAGTTTGACGATTTGTCAGATGCAGATATTGATTATCTTATTGATGATGCAATTCCTAAAAGCACCAAGAAAGCAACTGCTTGGGGAATATCTGTTTTGAAAGGTAAGGTTGCGAATTTTAATTTTTTCATTCAAGCTAGTTGAGGTGTTTGCGAATTTTAATTTCTTCGTTCAAGCTAGATGAGGTGTTTGCGTGGTTTCAATGCAGTGTTTCTTTGCAACGTCGTTCCCAGGGTCTACTCGGCTTGAAAGCGGAGTAGACCCTGGGAACGAGGTTGGTTTCTTTGTGCAGTGTCTAGTTCGGTTTCACGTGACGCCACATAACTTCCGGTCGCCATATTGGTGTACCACAGCGGGCTGCATAATTAATTCCATATCTCCAAATAAAACCTTTGTAAAATTGATTATTCGGTAAGTGAAGCCAAATCGGGTGAAAATGTCGAAGCTACATCTTCTGCACCTCTTTCTGAATATGCTAAGATGCTGGACCAGCAAGTCAAAATAACCGTTATATCAGCCTTGCTCTTTTCAGCTTTTCAACTATTTAAATTGCTGATAAGGTCCTTCACCAGGATCCGGTGCTTCTGCTTTGTTGCCCTGGTTCTTGTTTAGAAAGAAATATTTCAACGCACTTCAATTATGAGAAACATGTAGTTCGAAAATTCTAATATAAAACCATAAAATTGAAAATGTATATTTTAACAAAAGCTTAGCTTTGAATCCACATTAGTTTGAAAAATTACTATTCCATGAAATTTTTCCATTAAATGATAAGTAGAATAGAGTTGGCTTGGCATGAGATCAGTTTTGTAAAACTGATTTCGTACCGCCAACTCCTATACCACTTACGTATAAATTCTTTATTCTGCCTCCTAGCTAGATTAGCTTTTTCGTTATTTTCCAGGGGGCATTTACCAATGTTACCTCTGTTTACGTTTTACGTGGTTTGGTGCAAATAAACTATTTCTGTTGTTATTGTTCTTTTGTTGTTCGGTTGCCCAGTAATAACTTTTTATAATTATCCAAATGGCGGGAATATTATCATAATTTTCCGAGTGGTGAAATTTGTAAGAGTAAACATTCAGTTCATCTGAATTGCTTCACGATACTGGGTTTATTGATTTGGGGAAACGTATTGCTGCGTTCTCAGGCGTAAGAGTATTACCAAAATCAGTGAAAATGATGTACTCTGTACCAAGCCATTCATTTCACGTGATGAGAAGGACCATGAGGTGAACTTTTCCGGCGTTTCCGTGTTTAAGTATTCCACCTTTCAACTGTTCCACCGTTCCAGCATTCCAGCGTTCCATATTTAAGTACTTGCCTCCAAACTGCTACGCAGGCCAAGGACTCTCTCCTCCCCAGAGGCTCATACAGATGAATCCGCTGAGCGATGTATACGCGAGCGAAAAAAGTGAGTTAACGAGAGAGGAACCGGGAGAGCCTCGTTCGCCCGCCCAATCGATCTCGTTTCATGCGCCTGCACTCACCTTGTACAGCGGCCGCATCCTGACGCCTTACCGATCACAGCCGATCAAAGCCGATCACCTTACCGATAACCGAACCTCTGCGGAGGAGAGAGGGCCAAGGAGACTACCTTGCGTGTACAGTGTGGAAAATCTCACCCGGTCATAACTAACTCAATCGATTCTTAAAGAGCGAAATATGTTCAGATCTAGAATCAAAGAAGTGAGAGTGGAAGATTTAAATGACGGCGATCACATTGCTGTCGAACGAAAGTGTTAGAGTTAGATCCGTTACCACGAATTGAATAATTTAAGCACTGCCAATTTCTTAAATGATCAAAAGATGCAGAAAATACCAAGAATGGGGCCATGTTATGAAGATTATCATTATTTATAATTATGAGTTAAGGGAGCGAACCCCCCATACACGGGGAGACACCGGGCTTGTCATTTAAGGAACGCATCCTGATTGGTCCGACTAGAGGCCATAGGATTGAGGCCACCGCGAGGTTATGAGGTGTAAAAAATAACTTCCACGAGTAGTGCGAAATCTAAAAATAAGTTGAAAGTAATTATGGGTTGCAAAGATTTCCTTTCTTACCTACTATTCTCTCGGCTGTGGTCAACCATTAGAGAAAAATTTCTGCAGCGGACACCCGTTTTATATTCGCTGCATGACATGCTGTTCGACCCATTTTCACTTATATTTTTTGCAGGAAAACAATTCTTGCAGATCATGTGAGACGTCTCAGTTCGAGATTGATTAATGGTCTGATTTGGCTGCAATCTTTGAAAGCATTTTTTTGACAAATTGGCAATGTTTTTTTAGATTTTCCTATTTTTATGCACATAGTTGATACAATTAATGTGTCAAACGAATAAAAACAAAAAGCAAAAGGAAGCTCACGTTTCTTCATTTGACTGGACAAGGATATTCACATCTGAATGTAAGAGGACATCTCTTACTTACAGAGTATTCCAACAGAACGCATCCTTCTTCATCCCTTTTATTCAAACATATATCGAGATCGTTTTGTAACCCTGCGAGCAGTTGGTATCTCCTACACTTCCAGAGAGAAACCACTGCGAGCAACAGTTAGTTTCTTTGAGTGAGCCGCCGTCCAGCGCCAAGGACGAACAAATTAAATTTGAACTGATAAAACAAGTTAGTAAACTTATTTTGGGGCTTGCGCGTGCGTTCAGCGCGTGCGTAATGGCCGCGTTTGGGCGAGCCTGCTGTGTAGTGATTTCCCTCGATGTAAGACGTCGAAGTGATGTCAAATACATCACGTGGGGTGTGACGTACTTCGCACATGCTGGATGGAAAATCAAACAGTTGCTCGCATTGGTTTCTCTCTCCGGGAAGCGTAGGAGAAACCAACTGCTCGCAGGGTAGACTTCTGGTGGTGTTGATTCGATGGCGTTCCACTCAAGCGACCCGAACTTTCGCCCGTTGCTACGTGACGTCACACTGGCACGTGGAGTGGGTCAAGAAACGTCATTGGAAAACAACACAGTTAACCCCCTCCTTCCCGGGGACGAGTGAAATAGGCCACTTTGGAAAATACCATAATACTCTTTGTTTGTCCCCCCAAATTTTGGATAAGCATTGTTTCCAGTTTCTCTTGGGACTTACAATGGTCCCAAGAGAAAACAAAAACAATGCTCATTCAAAATTTGGGGGGACAAACAATAAGTATTCTGGTATTTTCCAAAGTGGCCTAATAAGGAATCTTATTTTCGACACTAAATTTCCCGCGAATTTTTTCCAATATTCGCAAAAAAAAATATTTCTCGTTAAGCGTTGCATCGTTTAAAGATCTTTGAACGATCTTTCAGCAGATTTTTTTTGAGAAATCGGAAATAATGTTTTTGGGTAATCAAGATCCTGCAGTAAGTGATGACTATAAATTGCATAATATCAAAGTCAAGAAAGCCTTGAAAATCTTAGGGGTATACTTCTCATATGATTATCGTCTTAAACAGAAGCTAAACTTTGACGAAATCATAGTAATTGACTCCATCAAAATAAAGATATGGAAGAGGAGAGACCTAACCGTTATAGGCAGAATTCAGATCGTGAAGAAATTTATAGTTCCAATATTTATGTACCGTGCTGGTATGATAAGCCTTAACAAAGAGATTATATCTGAGGCAAATAAATTAATTTTCGATTTTATTTGGAAGGGTAAAGATAAAGTTAAACGTCTAACGCTTATCAATGATATTGAGGATGGCGGTCTTACAGCTCCACACTTGGAATCTGTGATTAAGACTTAGAGAATACTATGCTGCAAGAAATTCACGAGTAATGAGCCTAGCAGCTGGAAGACCATTCTACTGTATTATTTGAAATCGGTTGGAGGTAAATTCATTTTAAGCTGCAATTTTGATGGGAAGAAATTGCAAGTGAAGCTTCCGAGGTTCTACGAACTGGATGTCTTAGCTGCTTTGCGCAATGTTCAGTTGCGAGTAGGATGAATAGTTACGATATTTCGCAAGATACACTGTCCGAAGTTATTATTTGGAATAATAAGCATATTTGTGTTCATGGTAAGTGTTTATAATCGTAGACTTGTTGATAAAGGGATAATTTCATTAGGTGATTTAGCCCTCGGAAAAAATTGATTGGCACCCTGGCGTGATTTTTGGATATTAGATATATCACCTCTCGATGCCTTCCAATTAATTGCATTGTGCGATGCTTTGCCAACAAAGTATCGTCAGTCTTTACAGATATATCAGTATGTCAATCCAGAGCCTTTTGATTCAGAGAACCATACTCAACTTTGTTTGAATGGTCAAAATGTAGCGCTTAGCAAAGTGGTTTCTAAGGCCGTGTACAAAGAACTTCCCTCTAGGGTTACTTTTTAAACAACCGACAGCTCAATCGAAATACGAAGCAGAATATGCTAATGTTGTTTTAGATTGGAAGAAGATCTATAGCCTTCCTTTCACTGTTGCAATGGATTCAAAGACTCGACAATTTCAGTACAAAATATTAAATAGATATTTAGTAACGAATGTCTATTTGAAAAAGGTTGGTATGAAACTATCATCTCACTGTTCTTTTCGTGCAGATGCGGACGAATCTCTAGAGCACTTGTTTACTTCCTGCCCCTATGTTCTCTCGTTCTGGAAGGATCTCTCGGACTGGCTTAATGATCTTGGTGTTAAATTAGATTTACTTACTAAGGCGGATATAATTTTTGGTAGTTGGGAGCGCAAAGACGATTTGTTGTTCAGTTTAATCACGTCCTGCTTATGGCTAAGCAGTACGTATAAAGTTGTTTATGAGTTGGAGACTGCTATTTCAAAAAGTGGAAAGAGTTTGGCTTTTCATCTTCAAAAGTGGGGCAAGTATTGTAGACAAGGGCAATAACGTATTGCAGAAGTGTTCACAACCCTCGCGGCCTCGTCGAAACGTGTTAACTTCATATTCTCAGTTTGTTGTTATCAGCTTAGGCAGCCTTAATAGGGCCGTTTATACGAGAGAAAATAAGCCGCGGCTTACTCTAGCCGCGGCATACATAATACGCGAAAGGAACTATTTACACGAGTATAAACTCCCAGGCCAGGATAAGCCGCGGCTTGAGAAAGCCGTGAACGTAGATTTTGTACCATTTATACGAGGAGTTCGCGTCTTATGTAAGCCGCGGCCAGAGTAAGCCACGGCTTATTTTCTCTCGTATAAACGGCCCTATGTAGTTTGTGCGCGTGTGTTGTAGCTTAGTGTTGTCCTAATGTAGTCATTTGTTTCGTTATTACCAAACGTAAACAATAAAAAGTAAATAAAATACAAAAAAAAAAAAAAAGTTTTTATTAATTTAATTACTTCCGTGTCAAAAATTTGCAGAACTACAACAGAGATAAACATCACGTTCGCTCAAAAAAAAATCGCATAGCTCTCTTCGTCGCACTCTCTCGCAAAACACAGAAATTTTTTTTTATAGCAAAGATCTTTTCTCCATTCTTTAGAAATCACCCTTTTAAATTTCAGAGAAATAGATCCATCCGCGAATATTCTGATTTCTTTTTGGCGAAGTGACGAAAGGTCTTCGGAATGAGGATAAGTTGAGGCATTGAGTTTGATACGCGTTGACAGATCGATGGCTGAATTTGTTTTTTTTTTTTAATTTTTTTTTTATTTTGATGACATTTTTATTTTGTTACGACGTGTTCATAAGTCAGGGTGCAAAAAAAATGTAATACATCATATGTAGTACATGATGTATTACATTTTTTGCACTGACTTATGAACGCGTAGAAAAAAATACCAAAAAAAAAAAAGAAAAAAGAAAACTAAACACATATACATCGCAGACTCACACACAATTTCTATTTACATGAAGTAAGAGGCGAAAGGATCGTAATGAAATGCAAAGGTTATTCTCTTTTAAATGAATGGGAAGCTAGAATCGTAAATATGTCGTCAGTTTCATTCCATAATATAGGCCCATTATATCGAATATTAAAGTTACCACAAATAATAAATATTTTTTTCACAAGTATCTCGTCCTCACATCCAATAATACCAAACAGACCCAAACAGTATATCTTTGTCTGAAAGCGGATTTTCAATCTTTACCTTATGATCAACAAGCCATTTTATAACCTCAGCTCAGAAATTCTTAGTATAACGACAAGACAGGATTCAAGGGATTCATCCGATTCACAACATAAGGAGCACGCTGGAGGTGGTATAATACCAATTTTGCATAAGAAAGTATATGTCACAAGGCACTGATCTGTTTGGTAATTTATGCTGAAATTCGCGGGTCTTTGTATCCAAGGCGACACGATATGGCAAGCTATAATCTTTTATCCAATTCAAAGTGTCATTAACAAAATGAGCATTAAACTTCAGTTTAGCAGTTGATGGAGTGACAATTTTGTTTCGAAGTTCTTTATAACCAAATTTCGAATACGTTTTTTCAAGTAAAACAATTTGACTACTTAAGCGTAACTTAATTTGATCACGCAGATTGAATGGTATGTAACCTGAAGAGATGCAGGTTCTCAACGAACGATTCACGCCATTGAGTTGGTAGAGCGTCTATTAAAGAGAAAGTCTAATAGGTATCCAAAGGCGAAAGGTGCAAGACTCTCAAATCGCTTTTGGTTATAAGTTCATTTTTATTCGAGATTAAATCACCCACTCGAAGGATTCCTTTCTCAGCGAGATTTCGAAACAATGATACACAGACTTGTCTCAAAAACAAATAAATTTGTTGTTCCATGAAATAACTTTTGTCAATTCTTTTTCATTTAAATCTTGTATATTTAAATTAGTTACCGCAAAGCACTTTGCAAAAACTTTTAAACATTCTTCATAAAAGGCTGGTAATTTGAAAGGAAATTTCCTTAAATCAAAGTCACAACATAAGATATACCACCAACAGGTCTCAGATAATGCAAAAGATCGTTTTCTATCCACTCAGTTGATCATTTGCCAATTTCTTGCAGATAGAATTTAAGTGAGGGGCTTTTAAGCCGGCCTCCATCTTCGATGTCACTAATAACTTGTGCAGAGCGTTTAACTTTATAACTGATTCAATAAATAATTTTTAACGAAATATAATGACCCCAAATCTAAAAGCATTACAGCAGAAGGCAAGAACATCATTCTAAAAGCTTATTCTACGCAAAAATTTGGTTCTGGAGGTAATTTTGAGAGTGCAAAGCAAGTTTACGGCCAAAGGTACAGACAAGATACATGTACGTGCATAAATAATAACGTTTACACAACAAACGGACGCTATAACCTGTATTTCACATCAGAATACTTTACATCTGCCATAAAAATCATCCAGATGTCTTCGCTAGGCTGTAAAGAAGCTTTCTGTCTACTTTTTCGGTGATTTCGACTAAATTGTTTTTCCTCCTCATTCTGCTGCCTCGCTCAAAATGTTTGCAATATTAGAGAATGATGTCATTGCAACCGATTTCGATAGCAACTGGCCAGTGATTGGCTTCTCTATATCCGACCCACCAAATTTGAACGGAAACGGAAGTAACGCAAATTTTCCACGAAAGTGCCGTATTCTTCTGAAGTCAATTGCTTGGGCAAAAAATGAGATAATTTCACGCGCGTTTTGTCCAAAGTAAAATAATTTCCCGAGTCTTTAAGCGAGGGAAATTATTTGATTTTGGACAAAACGCAAGTGAAATTATTCCCTAATTTCACGAGTATACAATTTGATTAGCTATTAATATCATGGGTAACAACTTACGTTCAGAAGACGCTATTTTGGCACTGCAGGAAAGTTGCCATGGCACCATTCTTAACAGTGTGGCCATGGGCCGAGCGCGGCTCTTGCTCTGCACGCGGTTTATTTGGGACACAAACTTCCACTTGGCCGGACTTCGAATCACTCAACTTATGATGTTTATTCGCCAAAAGCTGTTAAAACGTTAAAGTACTTAAAATTTTATGAATATTCTACTTTTTATTTAGTACAAATATATCGCCTTTTCGTGCTATTGAAGCGATTGATTCGAAGCGAGTATGAATACAGAAAAAGCCATTACTCGACATTACGTCTTTCATGGAATGTGTCGACGTTGCAATTTTCTCTTGGGCAGCGTTTTGAATAAGATCGTGCTTGTTTTGAACTTTTATTTCCCCAGGAGCGACAGTCATTGACCTAACTGTAATTTTCCCGGTATTTTTCGTATTCTTAGACAAGAGAAGTGAATTGTCGTACTGTTTTATTGAAGCTAGTTCAGAGATCGTTTGGGGTGGGGAAATTAAATATTTGCCAAGAGAACGTGACAGAACGTACAAGGATTACGTCATTGGTAGGGAAGAGTAACCACCGTACTAAAGATAGCCGTGGATAACGTAATTCTTGAATTATGTGACTTTGCTAGCCTTTACTCATGTAAAAAACAAATTAAATTTAATCGTGAATTTTAAGAAAGAAAGCTGTAAGTTGTTAATGGACCACAGGTGGATTTTTCGCACGTTGCTAAGGAAGTGAAATATTACTTCCGGTGACTGACGTCATCATATCGTGAGCTGACCAGAAAACCCACTCACGAGCAAAAGTCACTACACGAAATGTTGTTTGCATCGAAGGTTTTTCCTCGTCCTTCCTTGCGCTAGTTCTCAGATCAACTGCGCATGCGTAAACGAACTGCCTTACTGAATTAATTTTTTTTAATATGGCACGTTTCACCCCCAAATACAGAATATAGCTAAGCATTGATTTTTTTCAGATCATCTTTTTTGAACATGTTATGGGTATTTCAGTATCGTTTACCTCTTTAAAAAGAATATTTTTCAAAATAAAAAGAAAACTATTCTTGGCTGGATGCAAAAACTAATACAAATTATCATACCACTGATTAAATACCCAAATTGTGTAGCACGTAAACAAATTTAAAATTTTTTTTTATTGGTCAAGTGACCATTTGCGTGCATGATGACGTCATATTTAGGGGCATTGGTTTAACAAAAGTTGGGAATTGACCAAAATAATGCCAGATTCTCTCATTACATCCTTAGTAACGCATCCCACGCATCCCAAAAATCACGTCCGTGGGCCCTTAAGGTTATTGTATCGTTCATACCCATTCATATCCCGAAGAAAGGTCCAGATTAATTAAGACCATTACGTCATCGGAGATTTCACGAAGGCTGCGACTAATGGTGCAATCGGAGACTTCACATCTGCTACAAGTGAAGGTGCATCAAGTTCGTGTGCAGTCGTTGTTGTTAGTTTTTGTGCGACATATTGAGCAGGTGATTTTGTGTCTATATATATTCATCAGTGAAGAAGGAGTGGTTGCAGACAAGAATCGTGAAGGTAGATGTTCTGGTGTTTATTTTGGAAACGCTTATACGATAAAACGCTCTTTGAGTATCTTTACCGTGTAGTTGTGGAATGCTTTTCGCCGTGAATTTTTGATTGATCGCAAGATATTTAATAAGTCATGCAAAGCTTAAATGTTCGGAAAAAAGAGAAAAGTTCAGGCACAGAAGCAAAATTCGGGGGGAGTGGGATAACACAGAAAAGGTTTATGGTATCGCTCCCACGTCTGCGTAAGCGTGTACTTTCGTAGGGTTCTATGGCATGAAATATTAGCGCGCCCTCACGAGCGCCAGAGAGCGTGCACATACACAGCATATACAAAATGGTGGCTTTTCTAAACGGCTTGGTTTGCGAGAGACAAATCATCGTTTTTCCTTGGAAACGAGTACGGGACTTAACGATTTTCTTATTTAGTTTAAATGCAGAAATCACCTTCTTTCTCTCTCAGTACAGTGAATATGGACCAAATCCTATCGCAGAGTAAAACATTATCACGGAAAATGAGAGCATAGCTAGCACTCGTAAAAGATAATATGTGGCCTCAGTGACACTGTGTGCTTGCTACATACTCATGCTCAATCCCTGTCGACTAAATATGAGTGCCTTTATCATGAAACGTACGTTAAATTGCTCCTTAACATTGATCTAATATATCCATTCTTGTATTTCTCGCTTAACTTTCTCCCTCTTTTTCTGCTCTCTTAAAGTGTAAGGTGAATGGTTCAAATATAAACGTTTCTGAAAGCAGATAATTTTAGGAATTGGGATTTATTGAAAGTTCTCCTGCTCCTCAGTAAACAAATACACGAACCTCCCTTTTTTATTTATTAGGTTCTCTTGATATAAGCAGCTAACTGGTAAAGTTCTCTTGATATAAGCAGCCAACAAGTGAATTTTGAAAGAATTTCAAAATCTATTCTGAGTTATATTTCGATGGAATTACCGTAAAGCCAAGGAATCTACACTGAGAATTGGTCCATTTTTATTTTACATGGAGAAATTTATTTCTAAATTCAAAACAACAGAAAAAAAAAGATAAGTCACCGTACTCATTTTCATGATGATTTACCTCTATGGCAAAGTCCAGCCATAAAAAAAAAGCCCCTATTTTTTGATGCGTGCACGCCAATCACGCGTGAAATTAAGTGCAGTAGGGGTTAGGCTTTTGTGCATTATGCTAGCACTTTTTCGAGCATTTTAGTGCAAAAGCATTTAAGGCAAAAGCATTAAGCATTATTCGAGCATTTTAGGGACATTTTCCTGGAAAATTAATATTTTTTCGACAGACACCATGTATGCCCCCACCATACATTGAATACTAACCGAGAAACGTCGGATTTGAGATTAAATCAACGATGAAATGATATATGAAATGGATCATGAATCATCAATGTTCATGGATGATGATTCATGGATTGATGGTCATGAATCATTAATACAATCCGAGCCAAATACAAATCACATTCCTCACGGGAACATTGGAACCCACAAATGACCAGCTCCCAACGTCAGTGGCTTCATAGCTTACATTGTGTTCTGGTACTTCGTTTCGCTGTTTCGTTGTTTAGTAATGTCCATTGTTTGACAGGTCCAAGCGAAAACATCTGCGACTCGAGCCAAATACATAGCGAAACGATCTGAACTTCCGAAGTGATGGGTTGTCATAAAAGAACATGCACATGGTCAAAAAGCCTTAAAGTTGGTCCAGAATATCGACAGTATACCGTGCAGCTAACTCGACTTGGCGGCTTTTGCGGAGAATATCGCATCTACGTGAACGGAAAAGAGATGGAGGAGCACGCCTTGAAGTATAACCCTTGCAGACCTTTCTGTTATGCTCGTGGGCAATTTGAGTGGGAACAAGACGGGCATGCCTTCTTGTTGATGTCCAATTCCCTCAGCGGAGGATTTCGCCTTTTCATAGATGGAGTAGACGTGAACACTGGACGAGAATTCTCAGTGTTTTGGCGTCGTGCTGGATTGCCGTTCGTATTTATGGGTCTGCTGTTATTGCTCATTGGCATCGCTCTTCCTTTGATATTTCATTTTGCTTTACATCGGCGAGTCCATTCCAGTGCTTATCCCTTGGTCTCCATTGGGGCATATTTTATGATGTGGGGGCTTATCCCTATCATCCGATATCGGAAGCCGCGATACTATCCACCACAGACCGACGAATACACCTCGTCAAATGCCGCGTGATTTTTCATGAGACAGCGCTGTGAACACGAATATGATTGAATTTGGAGGACCTAAGTCTTGACTCTTTAATTAGAGCCGAAACTTCGGGATCATGCACTATATCTAGATAGAATAAGTAACAACAACTGCCTTGTGATACCTATGGTTTTAATGTTTTAAGCATAATAAAGATTTGAAGAACGAGGCATACCATGCACATTACACACCATTCATATGCAAATGATTGGTGGGTATTCTGCAGTTCAGTTGCTAGCCTGCGTCGCAGATAGGCTTGGATAAATTCTGCTCGTAAAATGGCTTATTCTGCTTGCCGACAGTGCTCATAAAAATCGCTTATTCTGCTCGAATTCTGCTCGGTATCTGCTCGGCCCGTCGGACCGTATTTATTTTAGCAAATTTAGAAGGGAGCCTGGGCCTAACCCCTGAAAACTAATTAGGTATTCGATATGCGTTTTAAATTCAGTCTTGCAACTCCTATGCATATCATTAGTGCCGCTGATTTCTCCTTCTTGTGCTCAAATTCTGCTCGAAAATCCCTTATTCTGCCGGCAAAATGCTCGCCTCAAAAATCGCTTATTGTGCTCGAAATTCTCTCGGCAGAATTTATCCCAGCCTAGGTACCGCTAAAGCTCCAGCTGTGGACCTTTTGCGGCTGAACACCCTAAGAGGTACCAAAATCGCTTTTTTAACCCCTAAAAGGTACAACGAGCACCCCCCCTCTTTTTTATATGGGGGTTCCCCCCCCCCTCCCCCCACCCCGGGGTTGCAGACGGTAACAGTGCCAAGATCGTTGTTCAAGACTCCCAACAACGTTACGTAAACCGGAAGCCACATTTGAAAATCATGTTAACTGTTCTATTCCCGCTGGTCGGGCATTCTTGTTGGGAAACAGGTAATACCTCTTTTCATAATAAGCCAAAACGAATCATAACATCTATGATTTAGAAAAACAAACTGGAAAATAACAAGCTGTGGTTATATGGCCGGTAACCAGTCAAGGTTATTCATTAAAAACACTTACAGTACAATAGAACATAAAGTAAAGTAGATATTCCATGTAAAAAGAAAACTAAAGCACTCTGAGGACTACAATAGATATAGAAATAAACTAATGCTAGGCGCTAATGATAAGAAATTTTGGAAACATGAAGCATTGACACAGAGTAAGTAAATTTGTCCTATTGAGACGTTGGTGCTGGCAAAATTTCTGGAACAAAATCTTTTAATATAAGGCATTTACATTTCTCGTTAAAGAGCTTGGTAGCTTTGTTTTTTATTGCAATGTATCTTTCAGTCATTATGTTTTCTCAAAGTTGCATCTTAAACAGTGAGACTGAAGAGTAACGATTGTTCATTTAGGTTACATTTGTAAATGAAGCATTTTGCCACTAGCAAAGCCAAGCTTAGGGGTTGATGGTGCTTGAGTGGGTTTGTAGGCCCGTATAAAAGAGTCGAGTCTGGTAACTGAATGTTTTCACCAGTGACTTGCGACCACCAGTCAAAAAATTAATTCCAAAATAAAGCTAAACCTTCTAAACCTTCAAAACTTAGACCACTGCCTTTCTTTTTTGGCCAATAATTTGAGTCCAGCTTAAGGCCCATGGCTTAATTTAGTTGAGAAGGCCATTTATATACTTCTTGGATCTCAGAAGGCTCCACTCCGCAACTAATAATTCGGTTTTCATTGGTAGGTGGCTGAAATTTGTTCTCAACAATTATTTTGTGCAGAGCAGGGTTGGAAAGATTTTCTTCATTGTCGTACCAGTTCTGTTTCCTTGTTTTCCTCTGTCTACCAGTAGGAGAAATTTTCCATTTATTTTTAATTGCCCAGAGAAGGCCATAGTATACAGTGAAACTAGATTTAACTTTGAAAAGGTTAACAAATTCGTATTACGTTAGGAATCTTCTGCTCTTAGGGTTTAACAGGTTTAAGAGGTGTTTAACTTTTGTAACACCCGCCTGGTTCCATAAAATATTGGCTTAGTTGCGATTTTTATTTCATGGTTGTTCCATATTATGGCGTCGTACCATTTGCGGATGTAATTACAAAGGCAGCACTTCCTCCTCAGTTATTGTTGGTCCGGCCGGAGTTGGACTCACGACCTCCCGCATGGCAGCTCTATGCCCAAGCAACTGGACCGTTGCGCGGAGCTCTAAAAGGCTTTTAGCTTAATTTGCTCGTTGGGTGACCTTGCATTTAGGGTAGGCCAGAAATGGTAAGCATGACAAATAGTGGCTGCTAAGTGAAAGAGAACAGAAGAACCCACTACCAGAAATTGATTTGTACAAAGGTTCAACAGGATACTGTATTAAGTAAAAGACATAAATTAAAGAAAAGCCACAGATATTTCACAAGGAAAAATTGGATTGTGGTTTAGAATTTAAGCAAGTCTTATAAAGTGGTTCAAGCAAATGCAAAATCATTATTTTAAAATACCAGCAGCAGGAAACAAAATAATTATTATCCCCATTGGATAATTTATTGTTTCATTGTGCTTTACAATCTGAGGTTTTGCCAGGCTTGCCAGTTCAATAGGATGGCAATTGTAAGTAAAGAGCAAGTAAGAGTTGAATGAAATAAATTGGACAAGCTTGTTTGGAGAACGTTTCTCACTTTAATGCTCAGTAAACACAAACATAACAAAGTAATAGTATTTATTGAAGTACACATAAATTTGACAAAATTGTTTGGATGCACACCTGCCCAACTTCATTGGTGTGATTTTTAAAATATAATTTGTTCACTCCTTCAAGGAATGTTAAGGTAAATCCTTAGTATTGCATTGCGCATCCCTACTGCGCACGATTTTTGCGTCATTAGCGCGCGCACATTAGCACGTGCGCGTACAAAACGCAAGAGATTTCCCTCAAACTAAGCCCGATTGCGAAATAAATGCTCCTTTTCTCTCAAACGAGCACGGTAACCCCCTATTTTTTTTTCAGGTATCTGCTAAGAACAATCTAATAAAGAACATATTTGAAGAAGGAAAAAAGTTTGATAGTAGAACATGAATTTTTTTGGAAAACAGTTCCGTACTGGGTGTATTTTGTCCAAGGCGAGGACTTCAAGCTAACACAGAACCGTCCCAAAAAGTGCACTATTCCTACAACCAGGCAATCAAAAACGGCGTAAATGAAGCAATACTGCTTATGTGAATAAAAGAAGCTTATTTTTCAAAATAATATTTTGTATCTTTCAAGTAACCAAGAATCATGTTAATTATGCCAAGTTTCCGAAAAAGTTTGATAGTAGAACAATTTCAAGGGAATGACCTTAAGTCTATGAGGAAGTCTTACAATCTGAATTGACTGCCATTAAAACATTACTTTCCAAAAGTACGCTAATGGAAACAAAAGAATATTTTAAAGAAGACCGCACAGTTCAAGCCCAATCCCTCGCAGGATGGAACAATCGGCTCCGAAGAAAACAACCACACACTCAAAATTTTAGGAAGTCAAGCAACTTAAAAGCAAAACCAAAGAGATTATTTTACGCAAGGCCTGTCAGAAAAAAGGTTGAAGAGAGCAAAAAAAACACACAAAGAAGCAAACAAAGAGGTACACCGACGAGAAATCTGAAGAGGAATTAAGAAAGCAGAGACCACCTCACACTCAAAAGGATTGATATGAACAACGGCCGATTCAAATGACAAAAAAAAAATGTAATTTACATGTCTATGTTCAGTGAATAAAACCTCCTATTCTGGTTGCTATGCTTTGCTCAGTGAAGACAGAAAACGTGGATGGCATGATTTATGATAACTTGCTGGTCCCGGAGAGAAAATGGCCGTCCCACCACTTAATTCGCCACACAAATCCAACAATAACAAACAACTTAACCCGCAAAGCGCTATCATAGTTTATTAAAACAGATAAAGAAGGTCATACACTTGCAGTGAAATTAGCGAGAAAATACCGTGATTATCGTAAGTGTTTGTCTTTCCTGACTCTTCTTGACCTCCGGTATGCTGGGAGCAGTTGGTTTCTTCTACGCTTCCCGAGGGAGAAACCACTGCGAGCAACCGTCAATTTCTTTGAGTGAGCCGCCGTCCAGCACCAAGGACGAATAAATTAAATTTGAACCGGTAAAACAAGTTAGTAAACTTGTTTTGGCGCTTGCGCGTGCGTTCAGCTACGCAACTGCTTCGTTTGGGCGAGCCTGCTATGTAGTAATTTCCCTCGAAATAAGACGAAGTGCATGTCAAATACATCACGTTGGGTGTGACGTACTTCGCACATGCTCGATGGCAAATCAAACGGTTGCTCGCAGTGGTTTCTCTCTCGGGAAGCGTAGGAGAAACCAACTGCTCGCAAGGTATCGTTTTGTACGAGATATGTCCAGGTTTGCATACAATCGCAAAAATCGCGATCATTAAGCCAAATAGGCCTTTTGCCACAAACGATCACACGGTACAAAATCCGCCACGCTGGAGGGCAAGCTCATTATTATTCCCCCACTGAGACATTAAAACAAAGAGATCTGAACCAGTCAAGCTTGACTTGCCTTTGCTTTAATGTCCCAGTGGCGGAATAATAATGAGCTTGCCCTTCAGCATGGCGGATTTTGTACCATGGGATCGTTTGTTGCAAAAGATAAATTTAGATAAAGCCGTAAAGTGATAGGCCGATGTCAAGTGGACTTCTGCTAGCAGGTAAGTGCGGCTCAATGTTTAGCGCGCTCGCCTTGAGATCTGGAGATCCTGGGTTAAGACCAGTTTGGACCACTTATTGAATTTGTTCCTCGTGGTCATTGGTTCAACTTCTCGGTTGCACTTGCTAAAAGCCAACTTGTTTGCCTCCAGCTAGTTGCGATTTTTAAAGTTGTTGTTATTTCTGTTGGCTTCATTAGCTAATAGACCTTTTCGGCTTGTACATTTTGTTTTCCCAATACAGATCATGTGATAATACTGAGCAGGTTTGGTCTTTTGTTTTGTTCATTAAAATGAGGGCATGCAAGCATGAATATACCTGCATGCACTCTTTTTAATGAACAAAACAAAGGACCAAGCCTCCTGAGTATTATCACATGATCTGTATTGGGAAAACAAAATGTACAAGCCGAAAAGGTCTATTGCCCTTCAGCACAAAATTTGTGCAAAAAAGAGAGTTAAAGTAGTTCAGTGCAAAGATTTATTTGCCGACGATGTCTTCGAAGCTGTCGCCCTCGTCCTCAAGCCTTTCGTGACAACCTTAACATGTCCGTAAAAAATGAACATGTTTTCGGCGGGGAAATATCCAGACGAATAGCACTATAAAACCCGCGGAAAGCTCCTTAGAAAACATGTGATTCATCATCGTTGGTCCTCTCTGCCTCGGGGTAAGAAGTGAATCTCCACTTTTGGTTCCGTCGGTTTTCATCGCATTTTCGCACAACCAAGTTCGATTCTTCAATAACGTCCAGACAGACGTGATGAAGGGGATGGCGGATGGTACCATCCTGTAAGAAAGAAAAGAAAAGCAAATCTGAAAAATATTGTAGGTAGTTTTCAAACTGTATTTTGAGTATAACGGAAAAAAGCATCAGTTAAAATGAATGATGAAAAATGCGATGCGGAATTAATTGACCCGGTTTCTCCTGCCCCCAGACTGCAACTCTATCTTTAATTTCTTCAAAAGTCATGCATACGGCACAGTCTTGAAGTATCAACTATGAATAAAACTGGGATTTAGCAATTTTAAAACCCTCTTTTTCCCTCAGGTCAGCAACAGAAGATATTATGTTAAATGTTCACAAAGAGACATATATATTTGTTCACAATCAGACAAAAAATATTTTATGTTAAATGTTCACAGCACAGTCTTTTAATTTGTTTTCGCTTCGCACGGGTTCGCAAATTAGTTGCGCATAATTTAATCGGAAGATTTGATTGGTTATCTTCTCGAAATAAGGAATGTTTTGTGCACCGTCAGAACCAAAAATACGGACAAGGACATTGAACAAAAAGACCTCTCCATGCATTAACTATGCTTCGTCGAAGACGTCAAAGTCTCGTCGTATTTCACCCCAAGCCCCTGTGCGAAACCAGTCCACCAGACGAAACAATACAAACAAACAAAGTAAACAAAAACAAACTTTCGACCTCGGATATCGCGTTTCTAGCTTTCTGATTCGGTCACTCAATCTCGGTTATCAGCGCATATATCGTATGACCTAATATGGAAACTGATTGCGTCAAGTGTTGCCAAGCTGGAAACTGATTGGCTTTGATTTCCAAGTGTCCAAGCGTTCAGTGTTTTATGAAAATTTGATGAAACAACAATTACTCCATTCGCGCTTGTTGCATCTGAGACTGGTTATAGCCAATTTGGCGCTACCCGTCTCTTTGGCTACGTACCATCTCATATCCAAAGCGCGCTCATGTAATAATTGTTAATTACCCGATGGTGGTTCCACTTTTGGTTTCCGCCTTGACTGTGACAGTTGTATAACTTAAGCTTAGTTCTCGGGCTGCTGTCGACGAGGTCCAAACAAAGTTCGTCGTGCCAAAACTCGTGTTTCTTGGTGTACATGAAGAACTGAAAAAAAAAACACGAAAAGGCATGAGATATATCTACTGAAAGACACAATTTGCACCGTACAAAGTAGGCAGCGGTGTTTCCAATCATCGTCTACCTGAAGAGTGGCATTTCTTTAAATCTTTGATAGCACAACGTAAAATACATACCTGGTTATTCCCCATTCCATGGCACATATACATGCCTGGCTCCCCACCAGGCTCATTTTTGGCCATCGTGTCCAAGCACTGGTTGGTGCCAATATTGCGAACCTATAAAAAACCGTAACTCATTTTAAAACTTTCTTTGCGCGTCTACACTGAGCCGGCCTGTATAATAGTAGTATAATGCTTTATTAGGAGGCAGAAATATTTAGGAGCACAGTGTTCCAATACTTTAGAAGGCGTACTGCACACCGTTAGGAATTTAAATCTTTTCTCTTTTAAAGAACAAAATGATATGTTGTCCTTCTTGCCAAGTGTCCATCAAACCTTTCGACGACATCGAAAATAGCGTCGGATCAGTTAATCCGTGGTTTTTTGTCCATCAAATGTTTATGTTCTCACCAGTTTAAAGTAACTAGCTATAGCTATTTAGCTTCAGTAGCTATTTTTTTGTGGAAACTATCCTTCTCAGGGGATTCCATGTTCGGATTTGTCGTCATATGACCAATCGAAATCCTTCGCACTTAATACCTATTCGAACGTTTCCGGAAACACACTTTGTATTCCAGCTAAAAATAACTTAACTAAAATTTATATATACCATGCACGGACGGAATGGCCTTCGAAAAATGTTCGACTTCTTCTTGGCTTGAAGTCAGTTAACAGCCAAACAAGAATTATACATCTCAAGTTACTTTCATGGTTCTAAAAAAAATTCAAATGGAAACTGAATAAACCGAGTAAGTTTGTCTCTTTCCAGACACAATGCAGCTCTGTAAAGTCTACAATTTCATCGTATTTGTATAGAACGCAACTCCATTGAGGGCCCATTGTTTCTGTTGTAAAAAGTATATTTTGTGTCCCCTGTTAATTTCCAAAACCAACAATGAAGCTGCGTCCGGCGCATGCGTATTTAAGTTCTCTGCTCACCTCGCCTCTCCCAAAGGGATACATATCCGGAATATTCAATTCTGGAATAACATTCTCCAGATACCACTTAAAGCTCTTGCAATTCAGTTTCTCACGAAGAGCCTTTCTCTCTGAGACGTCTCCAAATGGTTTTTCCTTAAGCTGCGGCCTCATGGCATAGAAAATGTCCTTAAATTCATCCATCCATACTTCAGCTAGCCTCATGTTATTCTTATCAATAGCACCCTCGCCAATCTTGTAGGGTTGGCTCTCTCTGAACACGTGACCAACCTTGGAACAGGGTAGGATCTCCAGGGAGCCCCCACACATCCAAATCTGAAATTCAAAATAAGTTGGACCTGTCTAATGACAAAACAAGCCTAAAAATCTACCGGCTGTAAAGGAACCTTTGTTTACAATTTTTGCCTCATTACCATAAGGCTATCATTTTCTAATCAGTCAGCCGAGAATAAGGTACTGAATATCGAAACTATCTGAGCTATCTCTGAGAAATTGAACGCGATATTCCCGATAATCTCTGAGCAATGATGCCAAGAAAATTTGAAATTTCACAAAGAATAAATGGGAAGATTAACACCTTTGCCACCCAAGAATTTGCCAGTTTGCGATCGTCAATAACTGGCTCGAGCAAACTTGTATGTTAATTAATGAACAAAATGTAGACCATTACGTCGGAAAAGATTCAACTATAAATGGTTAGAGGAATTCATCGCGCCACATAGAAGTCCCCTTGAAATCGAATACGACAACCACCATTGATCTTCCAAAAATATTGTCAGAGTGAATCGATCGGTACTTACTCACTCGAAATGAAATTTCGACGTTTTCGCCTCCCCAGTAGGACATCTCTGTGTCGTAGGAGCCAATTTCGTAGAAGTATGATCTGTCAATAGCAAACAATCCTCCGGCCATTGTAGGGGACCTAAACAAGACACTAGTTGAGTGAATGGGATGGACACAACAGGAGCCTATTAGTAGGAGCCTCCGTATGCAGTAGATCTTTGAGTCAACCTTTGCGCGTATCTTTCTATTTTTAGAACGAACCCTTAAGAAGTAAAAAAGTAAAAGTAAAACAAAAGCAACCATATTTAACGTCGACAACTCGTAACAGTAGAGAGATTAAGCATGACGTTTACGGCCAACCACAAACGGGAAACGGCAGGCTCCTGCCTGTCATAAAAGCGTGAAAATTATCTCATTTTAACTTGTCTCGTTCCTTTGAGAAGTTGCTTGATATATGGAGCTAACAGGACAGAAATGAGCTAATATCAAGCAGGGTTCTTCCATCTTTGGCAAAACCCTAATTTCACTCCGACGTTTGCTGTTTGGCGTAAACGTCATGCTCTAATAATCTCAATCTCTCTAATAATTCAACTGACAAACCTGAGGTCGACGGTGCGCTCATTTTACTTTCCCCCCTCCATCAGTGCTCCGTTTTACGAGTATTTAAAGCTACCTAAGCTACACAGAACGGAAAGAAGTCAAAACAAGGATGTGAGATCCGGGAATCGAACTCGGGACCTCTTGCACCAAGGCCGCGCGCTAGCCGACTGTGCCATCCTCGCTCCTCCATCCTCCCTTGAGCGGGAGACTCGCATTTACATAAATTTACATCAATTTGAACGATTTAAATACAGTTTTACTGCTTTATTTGTCTTCGTTAGACAATGACTTTACTCTGATTGGCCTTTTAAAACAGTGCGTGCGGAGCCGAGGAACTCGTGGCATTCTAAAAATAGAAAGATACGCGCAAAGGTTGACTCATAAGGACGTGTATGAGAGAGGCAAGCTCCTACTCATGGGCTCCTGACACAACTAATATGCATGCATGGAAGTTAAGGAGAGGAGAGTTGCGAAGTATCGGAAGAAGAAAAAAAAGAGAGACAAACAATAGAACATTGTGAACTGCTGAATGTGCTGTGGCGCTGAAACATTGTCGGGAATAAGAAATTTAATGAAATTGGATGGGTAAAGACGAAATGTAATGATATTGATCACGACGAAGATGAAGGTGAAGATGATGATGTGATGATGATAATGATAATTATCTATTCACCTCTTGAAGAATATATGTATGCGAACTCGCGATCGACCAGCTTGCTCTAGACCTAAACTAGTTCTAACTAGCCCTGCAGAGCAGGGCAGACTCCAATGCGTGGACGAGCCTCTAAATAGGCTAGAAGCCACCGTCATGAGATTGAAATAGGGTTACCTTTTCACCTCATTAGGAACCTTGAGATCCAAGACGACGACTTAATTCCACTGAACAATAGCATTTACTACCAAAGAAACTACTACTACTACTATTACTACTACCACCACTACCACCACAACCACTACCGCTACCACCACTATCACTACCACTACCACCACCGGTTACCACTGCCGCTACCACTACCACTACCACCACGACCACGACCACCACTACCATTACCACTATCACCACCACCACCACCACCACCACTACCACTACCAACACCACCACCAGTACCACCGCTCTTCCCATTCAATTGGGGAGAAATCGGGTCCTGGGCCAGTTTGAAGAAGTTGATCATGAATATAATGCAAAAATCACCTATGAAGGAAAAAAAAGTGCAGTTTCCCACGACATTTTCGTCGATGTCGGCGTCTTAGATCTTGAAAAAAACCCTGTTAATTATCAATGCACTTGCCTGATAGGATCAGCGTCGTTTTTTCTTCGGTTCCTCTCGTAATCCGGTAGGGCCCTCCATTTAAATGTCAATTCCCAATTAAAGATTCCTCTGTTGTGCCCGCCTTGGCCTCGAGCATACGAAAACGTCCTCAAATCAATAACTTCAATATCAGGAGTAACAACGATAGTTCTGTCATGTGCAATCCTAGCTAGCAGTGGTTCCAGCCACCCGTTGTTAGCCTCGCAATGAGAATCCAGGAAGACGAGGACGTCCCCTTTGGCTTGCTCGGCACCCATAAGTCTCGCGCGGATTAATCCTTGGCGAGTTTTTGCCCTGATAAGATGTACTTTAGGTAAGCGATGGATGTACGACTCAAGTTTATCGTTGAGATGCGCTAGTGGGAAAAAGGAGAGAAGAAACGTTTTTTCTTACACAAGCATGTTTAATGAAGCATTGGGAAATTAGATAAAGTTACCTCAAAGGACAAAGTCGCTTCAAAATATAAATTTGCACTATGGAAAGTACTTAATCTTCACTATTATTTTATTTGGCTTATGTTGAACTCTGTGCGTGAATGTCCTTTGCCAGAGGCCTAGGTTCGCGTAAACAAATTACAGTATGTCACCATTACAGTTTTTGAAAAGAAAAATCATCGCAGTTTGACAAGCACCTTATCAAGCAACTAATAGAACTCACATTATCTTATCTCAATGTTACCTAAGGCTTTTCATTACGTAGAATGCCACCGGTAAACTGCGTCTAATTAAAAATCAGCCATATGGTGATTAGCCACGTGCTGGTACTCGTTAAGCTGCGTGGATGGGTATCCGTCTACACCGCTTTATCTTCAATTTTGTTCACACATTCGTTTCTATCATTTCATTTAATAATAGACCATCAGTGGCATCCCTTGTAATTTTGCAAAGACAGACACGAGAACTGCATGTCAACATCCCACGAGAACGCCCTGTTTTGCTGTCAAGGAAAATCTGCTCCAATTAGGATTAAGTAGAAAAAGAATTCCCTTGTCACGCCAGCCAGGCAACGCTCTACCGTTTCAGCGTTTCCGAAAAATCTTTTAAACCAGTCGCTTGCTATGAATAACTCACCGTAAGAATCAAAATTGCTGTTATCATCCACTAAAATTATTTCCTCCAGAAAATCCGGCGGTGATCTCGTCAAAACAGTGTGAACTGTGCGTAATAGTGTAGACCACGCCTCATTATGAAAAATTACTACTACACTGGCGCTTGGCAGATTTGAGGAATATTTTAGCTCGAGACACCTGTGAAAGACACAAAGGAAAAATAGTATGACAACCGGTCAGTGTAAAACGCAGACTGCAGAATGCAGACTGCAGACCAGGGCTAAAATGCAGACTGAGGGTAAAATAAATATTAATAATAAAAAAACGAGTCATAAGGATAAAATAAAGTGTGTTTGAAAGACAATCCTATTTTACATCTTGGGGACTGCTGTTAAGAGTCCATGGAAAATGCGATCGTTGGGCTTCCAGGTGCATTGAAATGTTCAAAGTTATTTCTCACATCGGTACATCGTGCGATATCGATCGAAAAACCAACAATTATTACTCGGAATACCTGAAAGGTATCCGAGTTATAATGCCAGCTGTCTTTTTTTCGGTGCAACGAAATTCATAGAGAATTTCACGTATTCCTAGCAATTAGGAGGCGGGGATTTCATTGGTTAAGCTATGCGTTATAACCCCTAGGGAGGGATAGGTTGTAATTGAAAATATAAATATCTTCTAGATGCAAAACAAACGAACTTCTGAAATAAAGGAAAAAAATAACGTACATGAAAGCGAATGAAAGGATCCTAATAAGAAATTTTTACATCTTGTTGATACTGGCTGAATTAAACCAACTGAAACGTTAAATTGTTGCAAAATCCACGTTCTCTCTGTCATTGTTAATTGGCCATGCGTGTCAAAATAAATTTAGTTTTGGTTAATTACTCAGTGACTTTGTGCAGTGCAGTAAAATGGACAGCGTAAAAGCAACTCACGTAACGAAACTATACTTTTCCCAACAACAACAAGGATTCAAACACCTTCAATTCTTACAGAGTTCGATGAAAATCCGGATTTATAACATGCGGTGGGGCAACCAAAGCGATGGGAGCTGTGTTGGGGTTTCAGTGTGAAAGTACAAACGGGTACGAACACTCTTTATTTTGTCCTTATAACTCGTTTTTCATTATTATTTTATTCTACCCGCCGAGTCTGCATTTTACCCCTGGTCTGCAGTCTGCAGTCTGCATTTTACCCCCGGTCTGCAGTCTGCGTTTTACACTGACCGGTATGACAACTGGCGTGAAACTTGGACAATACAGACGTACAAATGACACAATATAACATACATACGTGCACACGAATATATCAAAAGACAGAACGTGGGTCACGAAAGTAATTTTGAGGATTCCGTTTTGAAAACCAATAACTGAGACATTTAGAGATTGTTTAATTTTCTGAAGAGAAATATGTCAAGTACGGTTTAAAACACAGGAGTCTCAGATCTAAAAATATATAGACGATAATACACGGTGGCCAGAAGATGAATTTTACGATTCAGTGGCAAGAACAATATATCACTCGTTCGCTGCGCTCACTCTCGCTTCTTGCAACGAGAACATAAAATTCATGTCTTTTAGCTAACGTATAATAAAGTTTGGCGAAAGATAATATCCATAGTGGAAAGTGTCTGTTTTCCCTACTATAGCTTGTAAATTAAAATTGCTAGAAATTAAAATACCAGCTGAGAAAATTATCGAATTAGTGAACCAATTCTATTAAGCCGAAAACCTACTGGTTTATAATGTGCCATATCTAAATGAAACAAAAAATGATGAATTTTGGAGTTTCCGCCGTGAGTTTGTCTTATAAACTACGCGTGACTAAAATTTACAATATATAAATACGGAAGTCATACATTTCAGTTGTAAATTCCAGTCACGCACACTTTGACATTTTCAAATGAATTTCGCCAAGTCGCGAGCCAAATATAAAAAGTAAAAGCCATTTACATTTTAAATTTGTTCCTCCCGTTGACTTTTTCCCATATTTTGTCGTTGAACGGCAATATTTTGCTAGCAGTGAAATATTGATTCTGAAATACACGAAGACTTCGAAAGAGTCACAAGATAAACATTGAGATGCGTACTATCATTCGGGCGTAATATAGAGCAATCCCCCACTTTTTATTCCCAAATTAAGACTTTAAGGACAATCCACCAAAAACACAACGCTAAAACCAAGCAGATGATTATCTGTGAGTCCTTAAAACCAAGTCATGAATATTTTATCCCGGCGTCGCGATTAAGGCTTCATGGCTGAAAAACAACAGGAACAACTCGAAATGTTTGCATTTTCGCTGCTTGATCATGTCACACCTGGTCTAAGAAAAACAAAGACTACACAAGGCTAGAACAAGTTACGACCAAGCTATAAAATAGAATATGATTTAGATGCTTAACAATTTCAATTACTATAATTATTACTCACTCCTGTGGCCGATTGTCAGGTATCGATCTCTCCAGCGATATCTTGGAACTGGCGAGTTCGTTGAAGCTATATTTTCTGTAGCCCTCTTTCTCTTTGCTTGCCTCATCGGGGTCATCTTTATCATTAAACACAGCTTTTCCCTCTTCGCCCGGTCCGTTAGGGTTTGAGGGTATCAGAGACGAATACAATGTTCTGAAATCTTCAATTGGTATCAACACGTCAGCAGTGATATCGCGATTTTGATTTCTTCTCTCTTCGCGAGGTTTCCACTCTCCTAGAACCTGGTCCTTCCCTTGCGATAATTCAACGTTTAGGCGATTGGTATAGCTGAAGATTATGATCTCCACTATTAGCCAAAACACCGATGTGAAGAAAATCGTCACAATAACATATCTCCTTCTGGTTGAATAAATCATCTCCGAATTAAGAACATCTCATTTGCGAAGCAACGTCATGGTTCAGGCTGCAATAACCCAACCTCGGAGAAACGATCACAGTCCAGCGCCCACCACCTCATGAAGCAGGATAAGTGATATCCCTGATGAGCGTCTTAAGAATTAACAAACGAGAGAAAAGAACAGCGGGTCGCAAGTGGTCCCATTTCGCCAGACACAACACATTGCTTGTGGTTGGAAAGAACAAAAGCGTTGCCCACCGTGACAATGGCGTGACAGTTTTTAGGGTATTTTTTCAAAGTAATTTTACAAGGAGCATCGTTCATGAACGAAAATTAAAAAAAAAAAACGACAGTCGATGTAAATACTACAACAAGATTCGTATACCTCGTTTTATTTTGAATCAGAATGAAAAGGAAAGGAATAAGCTTGCGTAGCTGGCGATATTGTAGACGCGCGGAATAACGTTTTGCGGCGCCGTGGGCGCGCGGCAAAGCCGTGAGCAGAACGGGAAGGAGGACTTTGAAATAGCGACTTGGCCGCCAAAACTTTATTCCACGCGCCTACAATACCACCAGCTGCGCAGGCTAAAGGAATACTGGCATCTTGAAGTTGATCTGCAGAACTGTGTGTATCGTGCGGGTGATGTCATATTTTCGTGTTACAACAAGTATCACGCGTGACAGAAATTTCTGGTTAAGAAAAGAGGCTCGGGTAGCCTACACTTTGTTCGAAGGCATTTTAGCCGATTGCCTTTAAAATTCACAATATTTCAGTAATTTTTTATGTCACAATATCTTGATCAATCTTGATTATCTTGATCAATAATTCCGTAGTCCGAAGTCCAAAGTCAACATTCCGTTACCCAACCGTCATGGTTAAGTGTGATCGTAAAATAGTTATTCACTTTTAAAACTATTGTTAACGGCATTGACTCCGATCAAAACCAGCAAACAGATGCCTTACAAGTTTCTACGATGGTATTTAAAAATATTGAATACTTTTTTCTTAACAATACCGGGAATATTATAAAACAAGACGCCTATAAGGGTGTATCCATGGGATGCACAAAACAGTTAACACAAATTGTCCAGTTACAGTGAACTTCAACTATGGGTAAACTTCGGAAAATAGCGAGAGATTACCAGAGAGATAAACCTGTAATTTAACTTGAAGTTGTTTGCTGTAAAAACTCTTAATATGAATGTTACTAAATTTGCAAATGCAAATAACAAAGCCCTGATAGGGGTTATCAAGTTACGGGATATTAATGTAAAAAATTATAGGGATAGGGGATACTTGGGGGAGGGGGGATTGACGAGATACGGGATATTTTTAAACATAGGCACGCCTTGCGTACGAGTGGTAGTGCAGTAACTTGACAGTGTTTTTTCCATAACTGTCAACTGAGCTGCGTTTTGTTTTTCAGGAGATTCAAGTTGTCTTTGCGTAATATGTAGGTCTAATGGTACACGATACTGTTTTGGTATCGTAAATCATTATAGTGCCATGGTAAACGTATTTGCTAAATACTCCCTGAGAAGACATGGGGGTTCAATAACATACGAAACCAAGAAAGATTGAAGAAAATAAAAGTAAATCGACATACATTGGCTTCGAGGCTGACATGTTGATCATTTTCAAGGGGCAGTGTCATGCGATGGCATGCGTAGTATTTTTCACACGCAGAGATTTTATCAGATGTCAATTGTTTTGCTTTTTCTGTTTAAATGTAGACTAAATATGAGTCTTTCTGCATGTACCGGAAAGCATTGTATTTTTGGTCAATAGGAACTAGTCTTTATTTGGAGTTGTTTTGTTTTCTGTCTTTTTTTCTTTTGTTTTACGTAATCTGTGCTGCAGAAGGAACCTTAAACGTGGCTTTAGAAAAATTTATCAATTATCGATGATTTGGAGTCCAAGAAATAAAATCGAACACAAATATGATGCCATGTTTGTTTTCTGCGTGACAGTTGAATTCAGTGAAGTTTGACCGGGAACACTGTGGGCGGTTCAAGCACTCAAACATAAATAATTTTTTCTCTGCGATAAAGCAGACATATTATCAAGATTAACATGCTATTTCAAAGCTGAAAGAGAGTGCATTTACTTTGAAGTCGAAAGAAGATAAGCTGCGAAAAAATTCAGCCGTGTTTTACTCACCGCTTGCGGTTTTATAATTCGTGCAACAAATAAACACAACCAGTGCATCCAGTTCCTCTCATCATAATGCAGCTTTTCCTTCAAAATATTCAAATAGAAATTTTAGAGCGAAGATAGTAAATGTGTTATCAACAAACGATGATGTGGTGGTCTGTGACATTTAAGCGACTCGCTAGAAATGAAATACGAAAATGGACTTCGATCATTGGTAATACTGAAACAGCTTGCGCTTCGATTACACCGTACATCGAATTTCTCATGAATTCACGTCTTAAAAATTTTCTCTTCATTGAAGATGCTGTGTTGGGATTTTGACTGCTCTTCTTTTGCTTTCTTGAGGAGACTGAATCACTATTTGTGCGCTTCCAGCTCGATGGCGGCCACGACGCGACGTGGTAAAACACGATCAAAACCCCTTCCAAACAACAAAATCAAAGACAAAAGGAGCAAAGAATAACGAAAATATAGTGAATTTTTTTTCTGAACGCCACAGGATATTTGGTTCACTAAAGTGACTACGGATGGCGATATTCACACCGCACACACTGGTTTGAAAAAGTTGACAAACTTTTTCAAAAAATTTGTCATGCTGTCACGCATGCGCCACCGCTGACACTGCTCCTTTAAGGGTGTACTCTGAGCTTCTGACAGCTTTCCAAGACAAATGTTCACTGAGGATCGAAAATTCTATCATTACACGAGACTTGCCTTAAGTCAATGTTTGATTGGAGTCTATCTCGTTGCCAGTCAGAAAAGGAGGAATTACATGAGAAGCATGAGCATGCTAGCTAGTCAATCTTGAAAACGCCGAGCGTGAGCAAAGTGAAGAACGATGTAACTCCTCCGTTCCTGACTTTCGACGAGATAGAATTACAATCAAAACATCGACTTAAGGTAAATCTCGCTTAATTTTAGAATTCTACCTCGTCATCAGTCCTATTCACTCGTGGTATATATCTTAGCAAAGAAGGTTTACGTTCAAAACGCCTTTTAGGAACCAAGCCACAAGTGGGTGTGTTCCAAAGGTTATGTTGTTGGGGAGAATTAGGACAGAAGACAGTGCTGATCGGGCATTGTTTATTGCACGGTAGCCTAAACCAACGGTGAACAAAGTCGCCAGGAAGTCAATGCCATTCTCCACACTCGCGTCCTATCTATTGATTCCCTTTGACTGGCAGAAGTGTTCCCACCGTTTTAAGGACGGTTCCTACTAATTAAAGATATTTTTGCCCCAGTGTGTGATTATGCAGGAAATGTAGATCTGAACAAGTGTTATTGAAATCCAAAAAGAAAATTGGGGATAACCACGCATTTTTCTAAGATAATTCATGAATAATATTTGTAAAAAGCTTTAAAATACAAAGCAATGTATGGCGTTCTTTCCCAAATTGAAGCTTAATTATCTCTCAAAAATGCATGGTTACCGCCAATTTTTTTTTTTGGATACCAAGACTACTTACTAAGATCTACTTTCTTCGGATAGTTTTAAACCACGCAAAAATATCCCTGTATTAGTAGGCATCGGCGATAGGAAATCCGAGTATCTGGAGATGCCCACCACAACTACTGTGACCACCACGACTACTGTGACTATCACGACCATCACAACCACAATGACCACCACAACAACTGTGACCACTATGACTTCTGTGACCAGCACGACTACTGTGACCACCACGACCACTGTGACCACTATGACCACCACAACTACTATGTGACCACTACGACCACTGTGACCACCATGACCACCACAAATACTGTGACCACTACGACCACTGTGACCACCATGACCACCACAACTACTGTGACCACTATGACCACTGTGACCACCTTGACCACCACAACTACTGTGACCACCAACACCACTGTGACCACCATGACTACCACAACTACTGTGACCACCATAACCACCACAACTACTGTGAGCACCACGACTACTGTGACTACCACGACCACCACAACCACCATGACCACCACAACTACTGTGACCACTATGACCACTGTGAACACAACAACTACTGTGACCACTACTATCACTGTGACCACCATAACCACCACAACTGCTGTGACCACTATGACCACTGTAACCACCACGACCACCACAACTACTGTGACCACTACGATCACTGTGACCACCATGACCACCTCAACTACTGCGACTACCACGACCACTACAACCACCATGACCACCACAACTACTGTGACCACTATGACCACTGTGATCACCATAACCACCACAACTACTGTGACCACCACGACCACTGTGACCACCATGACCACCACAACTACTGTGACCACCACGACCACCACAACTACTGTGACCCCTATGACCACCACAACTACTGTGACCACGACGATCACTGTGAACACCACAACTAATGTGACCACCACGACTACTGTGACCACTACGACCACTGTGACCACCATGACCACCACAACTACTGTGACCACTACGACCACTGTGACCACCATGACCACCACAACTAGTGACTACCACGACCACCACAACTACTGTGACCACTATGACCACTGTGACAACCACGACCACCACAACTACTGTGACCACCACGACTACTGTGACCACCACGACCACTGTGACCACCATGACCATCACAACTACTGTGACCACCACGACCAGCACAACTACTGTGATCACTATCACCACTGTGACCACCAGATCCACCACAACTACTGTGACTATCACGACCACCACAACCACCATGACCACCACAACTACTGTGACCACTATGACCACTGTGATCACCACGACCACCACAACTACTGTGACTACTACGGTCACTGTGACCACCATAACCACCACAACTACCATGACCACCACTACTACTGTGACCACCATGGCCCCCACGATCACTGTGACCACCATAACCACCACAACTTTTAGACATAGATAGCCAACTGAGCAGAGTTAAGTGAAAAATAAAATAGACCAAGCGCACAAGTTCAAATTTAAAATAAAAATAATAACAATAATAAGAAGAAAATTTTGGAGTGAATAACCTGATCTTTTACCAACTTCCCAAAATGGAAAGTACATAATTTATTGGTTTCCACATTATTTCACGACAGTTTCCTTTGCTTTGGCTGAGAAATGGTCGTTGGGCATGTGGATTAAAACAAGCAATGTGAAAATTGCCTATTATAGAAAACTGAAACCATTACCATCGCAAATATTGTGACTACCACGACCATTATGACCCCCGTGGTCACTGTGATCACCATAACCACCACAACTACTGTGACCACCACGACCACGGTCACAACCACGACCACCACAACTACTGTGACCACTATGACCACTGTAACCACCACGACCACCACAACTACTGTGACCACTATAACCACCACAACTACTGTGACCACTACGATCACTGTGAACACCACAACTAATGTGACCACCATGACTACTGTGACCACTACGACCACTGTGACCACCATGACCACCACAAATACTGTGACTACCACGACCACTACAACCACCATGACCACCACAACTACTGTGAACACCACGACCACTGTGACCACCATGACCACCACAACTACTGTGACCACCACGACCACCACAACTACTGTGACCACTATCACCACTGTGACCACCACAACCACCACAACTACTGTGACTATCACGACCACCACAACTACTGTGACCACTGTGACAACCACGACCACCACAACTACTGTGACCACCACGACTACTGTCACCACCACGACCACTGTCACCACCATGACAACCACAACTACTGTGACCACTATGACCACTGTAACCACCACGACCACCACAACTACTGTGACCACTACAACTACTGTGACCACCACAAGCACTGTGACCACCATGACCACCACAACTACTGTGATTACCACGAACACTACAACCACTATGACCACCACAACTACTTGACGACCACGACCGCTGTGACAACCACGACCACCACAACTACTGCGACCACCACTACTACTGTGACCACCACGACCACTGTGAGCACCATGACCACCACAACTACTGTGACCACTATCACCACTGTGACCACCACAACCACCACAACTACTGTGACTATCACGACCACCACAACCACCATGACCACCACAACTACTGTGACCATTATGACCACTGTGAACACCACGACCACCACAACTACTGTGACCACTACGGTCACTGTGACCACCATAACCACCACCACTACTGTGACCACCATGACCCCCACGATCACTGTGACCACCATAACCACCACAACTACCATGACCACCACAACTTCTGTGACCATTATGTCCACCACAGCTACTGTAACCACCATGACCCCCATGACCAATGGGACCATAATGACCACCTCAACTACATATACAGCTGCATATCATTTGCATAAAATTTGCATATTTTGAATGGAGACTTTTTATGGGAACGGGAGGGACATCAACAAAAAAGGAGGATTTGATGCAAATGAGGCTGGAACCTCATTAATGTCCGCCATTTTATTTTGGCCGGAAGCATACAGAAATGTCAGTCCATATATGGGCATAAGATCAGAAGTACCCCGGAAACATATTGAGGTGTCACACAACCGGAAATTAAGCTCAAATCACGCAAATTAAGCGTACAAAGGATTTTTAATGAAATAAAGACTAAATACAGGCGAGAGCATTTGGGGGTCCGAGTGACCACCCGTCCCATAAAGAAGAGAGGTTACTGCATACGGGACCAAGTACCACTCTCGAGGGTTCCCTACAATGGCAGTAATAGGGTTCCTCAGCAACGTCTGGGTGGAGTTGACGGTGCAAAGCCTCTATCAAAGAGGGGCCTTTGTCATCGTGCACCTACAATGAACACTACCGCCAACCTCGTCTGGATACATTGTGGTGCAGTGGAAGGCAGTAGAAAGGACATTTTATATTAACAGGGGCCGCTCCATCATTTCCTTCGTCACAGCATCGACGTTGGGGAAAGGAAAGCTGAGGCTCGAGTGGAATACCTCCAACGGTACTGACAGGGTCCCAATGATGCTTGGCCTTCCTCCAACATTTCTTCTTTGCATGAGGCTTTAGGTATGTGAGTGTCTTCCATGCGCACTACATGTTCCATGCGCACTACATGGCTAACTTGAACTCGTTAAAGTTTGTACATAAAGACACTTTCAACTCCAATAAGCAAAATGTCATTCTTTCTTAACAAGTAACCTGATTGTGAAGAATAGTTAGCAAATATATAATAACGCGAAAAAGAAGGGTTCCTCGAAGCTTACCCCACGTTATCTGGAGTATAAAAGGTAAACACGAAAGAAAACGGGGTGCAGTCAGTGAAACGCCCGTGGAGTGGCTAAAAAACCGTGGCGATCGAAAGCCCTTTTCACGGTTAGTTTTTCTCTTTGGCATTATAATGTAACCTAACGTGGATGCGAGGCAATTTCGGGTTAAAACTACAAAATAGCCCGAAATTGCCTCACATACATGCTAGTTTTATTGTGATGCAAATGAGAAAAACTTAACGTGAAAAGGGCTGTTGACTAGCTACTGTGGCATGCGCATGCTTCTCATGTAGCTCCGCAGTGACTAGGACTAGTGACGAGGTAGAATTACATTTTAACGCTCAAAAATGCTAACTAAGCAAGGTATAGATTTTGTTAGCCCGGCTGCTTTATGGAAAACAAATATTGACGCAATTGTAAATCAATATTGATATACAGTTTTTAAGAAGAGCAGAAGGAGGTTTTAGGAAGTGTCGATCTTGAATAAAACAATTTTCCATCAGCAAACAAAATTTGCGAGATGAAAACATCTTAAATTTTCTGCCGCGAATATAACGAGTTTCCATCAGCGAAAAACATTTTGGGAGATTTTTGCTACGTTTAATTTTTCTATCCTACTTTTGGTTGTACTGGTAAAATCGCAAAATCGAAAGTGACATCGATTTTAGCGGACCCCTAACTGTGATCAAGTTACCTTGCGTGTTTATACTAAGGCCTGGTTTTCACCAGCGACAAAAGCATAATCACAAGCAACACACGCAAGCGCATTTACTTGTCGTTAATTAGTGTCTATTGTTCGAACAAAAGGCTGTAATAAACTACAAGCGACCGAGGTTGCGTATGCTTCTTTTATGCTTGCGTCAATAGTGAAAACCAGGCTTTAACAACTCACGAAACAAAGAATACATTTGTGACAAAATCACGGCAAGACACAGGGTATTTGTTAGTTTTTTTTTCTTTCAAGTTCGACAAGACATGTGCGAATTCAACACAAAGATCGCAATCGTTTTCTAAGCCTGTCAACTGAAGTTGAGCCCGTTCGAATGGAGTTAGTACTTGGAAACCGCTGCGAAGTCCCCGTAACCACGATGGCTATTTTTTTTAATGTTCAAAATGGGACACACAAGAACGAAGAAAGAAAAGAAATAACGTAGAAAATTCTCCTTACCTTTAAAGCTTGCCCATTCTTGCCGAGTGGTCTAACGCGCTATCAAAATGCCAGAAAGCCGGGGCAAGTGTGGGTGTTCCAATTTCTGTAAGGGAGTTTGGAAATACTGAAGGACATAAAATTGGATTTCCCGATCGAAGCTTAATTCAATATCCGTGGGTATGCTCAGTGACACTTGTGACTATGAAGACTACGCCGACGATGGAAAAAAAAGTAAGGAACAAGCCCGAATTGTTACCGTGGCTGCCTACAGAATCCCACGAAATTATGTAATTAGCCCGGTAAGATGTGTTCACGAGTCTTACGATGACCGGATATTGCATTGCGTGCAACGAAAACACAAAAACTCGTTTCCGGACAGGCCCACAATTCTTTAATACATATTTCCCCAGTACCTTGTCGCGCAGTCATCCGTGGTTGCCTTTAAATGAGGAGTTAAAGAGTTCAAATCCTAGTAGAACTTCCTTCTACGAGACAAAGAAATCTTACGCACGCGCAACCAAATCGAGAACCCCCCCCCCCCCCCCCTCAAAAAAAAAAAAAAAAAAAAAAAAAGAGAATCCAAAGTCGAAAAACGGAGTCAAATCCTACACTTTGTTCTCCGACAAAGTTTTTTGGGGAGTTTGTAATTAAGGTCACGGAGTACTAAGCTTATAGTGGTACTCCACGTCTGAACTGGACGTCGAAAAATTTTTCAGGAATTCAAAGTTCTCACATCATTTAATCGTTTTTAACGACTGAAAATAACTTATAAGTAATAAACCAAGTGTACAGTAGTTCAAAGTTAGTAAAATATGCAATTAATTTTTCGACGTTTCGTTTCAGATTTTTGAGAAAAATAATAGTTATTATGTAAAAAAGATCAGAATTTCTGTTTTCAAAATACCACGATTTTCTTTTGTACAAGAATATGAATAAAAAAAATGAAATACCTTCGGCAAAGAACCATGAATTATTTACAGACATAACAAGTATTCAAGACTATCTTCTATGTAGACATAGAGAAAAAGTCAGAAACGGCAGCTTCATCCGACGCCTATATTAAAATAGTTTCAACACTTTAAAGAGTAAAATTTGCTACTTAATTAAATTAAAACCGTCGAGGAAGAAAACTGCAATTTATTCTTCGACCGAAATTTTTCGTTTGAATGCCTACGCAATTTGGATATTAGATTGTGGGGTTAGTTCATCATACGGTCTACAGATTATTATCAAACTCGTCCCGCCCTGTTCGTTCGTCTTTCTCGGTAGGGCTGGGACGAACATGCAATGGATTTAGCCTCAATTTGGTATTAGCCTCCATTTCATGCTCTTTCCAGTCTTTTTCAATTTAAAAGCCAACACAGGAACCCTTCGCCACGACGACTACGATGACGAAAACGAGAACGCGATAAAAAGGTTTTATGAGCCATAGCAATGGATAAGCGCGCCCCGAACGTGCCTTTCACAATTTGGTACATTTTCATTCACACCTTCTACTCAAAAATACACGAATGTCCAAATTTGGACAAAATTGGAAATTGGATGACGTGAAAACATGACGATGATTTTTTTTCAGCTTTCCCCTAAATATAAAAAACTTCAATGCCAGTATAATTCCTGAATATTTTAAATGCGGGCCGATTTGGAATAATTGTAAAATCATTGTAATGATGCAAATATTATTTTATTTTCCTGATAGCGTTCTCGATCTCGTCAACGTTGTCTTGGCGTAATACTTTGGAATCAATAAGCCCTGTTTATAACTATTTCAACTTTTTCTTCACCGTGACTATATAAGTCCAACACGAAAACCATTCTCCTTCCTTTCAGCTCCTCTTCTGCGCGATTAAGAAGGGCTTCCACAGGATACCAGCCTGCAAACGCTCCCGTAGTTAACGCAGTCATGAAAGCACCGTCTTCGGGTTCCCCGTATAGGTCGGCAGTTTTCTGAGGCCCTGCTGGCATGAAAATAGCGTTGATAATTGTTCTCCGATTCAATCCCACCAACATGAGCCGCCAGTAACCTCCGCTGTTTACAAAACCTTGGCGGTCGGCACTCGGGACCGCTCGTATCTCGTGTGGTCCCTGACTGCAGAACCTCGGAAAGGTCTCGTCGTGACAGCTGGGCTTCCACAAGCCAACGTATGGTGTGTCTACCGAGATCTGCAGCCAAGTTTCATCTATAATCCTGAAGGGAAAATATTTCTCTGGTTGGGTTGAATTTAAAGAGATCCTTCTATCGTTGTCTTCTGTTGTCTGAGAAATTTCTTCTTTTCGTTTCTTTGATGAACGCTGACGACTTTTCAACTTTTTTCTTTTCTTTGTTTCATCGAGTGATGTATCGGGTCTCCGCGTCGCTGCTTGCTTCTTCGCTTTTCTAGGTAAGTGAATGTCCTTCTCTTTTCCTTTACGTTTTCTCTCGGGAGGTACATTTTCATCGGCCTCGTGTTTTGCTTTAGTTTTCCCACGCACAAGTTTAGAAAGTTCGCGGAAAACAACAATAATATAAATCAATCAAACATCAGTTTACACTTGTAGTTATCACAACTCACAAAAGTTAACATAAATGAACAAATCGTAAAGCAGAGAAAATACATGCAGCCGCCCCTTAACGCGGGAAAACGCAAGCGAGCAAATAAAATTTGATCTTTCTTTTTCTTCTGATTGGCTTAGAACGTTGCACGAGATTTGTAAGCCAATCACAAGGCGCAGCAATACAAAACAAAAACAATCGCAAAAATATGTTTTGACATTCAGAGGCCGGTTTCTCGAAAGTCCCGAAAAACGTTTTGGGTCTGCGATCCGTAGAGTGTTCATTTTGGTGTCTTGTACTAAATAAAACTGATCTCACCTTTTTTACATCTTCTGCTGGGAAGAACTCTCTTAGGATCTTTGACAGATGCTTTCTTTGTTTTTCCAATTGAAGCAGTTAATTCGTCGTCGCTGTCTGAATCATTTTCAACTAACGTTTTCATACTGCGTGCTAGAAAGAAAAAGTTCATAGCGGTCAGCAATTTGTGGTCAGCAGTGCATGCGTAGAACACTTCACTAAAGAGGAGGGGGGGAGGGGAAGCATGTCGACAATGATATATTTCGGTATTTCGGTATTTCGGTATTTCGGTAAGAGATGAACCGAATTTAGCCAATCTTGTCAATGTAGCATGGAAATCGTTGAGTGCGAAAATTCTTTCAACTAACGAAAAGACCTACACATCAGTCCTAGTATGAAAAATTACAACTGCTCCCGGGGGGGATCGAACCCGCGACCTTCGCATTACTTCAGCACTCCAAGTGACCATTGCCAGTACTGTTTATAAGTACGACGCCCTAACTCACTGTGCTACGACGCCCTAACCCACTGTGCTACGAGAGGTACGTATGACAGCTTTCGATGCCTGCGGAGTAGAATGTCAACGAATGCACAAACGGCATGGGGGCTTCCCGATGACCCATTCCATTGTCTTCCGATCTTCCTTTCCAACTGTGCGCCTACTAATATTAATTAATTTAATTTTCGGCAGTATCTCAGGATGATCATAGGCCCGAAATGCACCTTGTTCAAGAACCAAACACACAAGCATGACCGTCTGATAACGTTCTGAAATGTTCCCCGCCAAGCATTGGAAAGCCCG
>NC_090876.1:46039395-46076895 GCF_036669935.1 Montipora foliosa
TTTTCATTGCAGCTATCGACCGATTCCCGTCTCCTGTCAGAAGGTGCAGAACTAAAACTAGAAAGTTCTAGCAACAAATAAGGCTGATATATTATTGCGCAGCGAAAGCATTAAGGCGCAAATGCATTCCTTAAAAGATTTAGAACTCCAAAAGTAATACTTCTCAAAGATTATTCTGTATATCGGGCTCAAACGTTTACAAAGAACTTTTTTATGAAATGCACTTTAGATACCTACTTCTGGTTTCTTACATGCGGGAATAGAAATTGGCTATATGCTAAATAGGCGAAGCAATTTATTCAATGATTCCCCTCTACCAGTAAGCCGGTTTTGTACTGGAACAATCATAAAATGAGCCTAAAGGAGGGAGGTCAGATCTGAACTAGTCCCTATTATATGCTTGTTCCATCCAGGTGGCTCTAACCGAACCTCGGCAGGCCTATCTCCGCTTCCAATTCGTTGAAAAATGAAACCAGAATTTCATGATTAACGGTTGTCAAAAGCAATTTCGTTGTTGCTTTCGTTTGCACTGATACTCGTAGTGATTGGCTCAGAAATCTCGCGCCACATTCTCACCCAATCAGAAGTAAAATAAAAACAAAAGTAATCGTGCCTCCGACGTGCTAGCGGTTTCCCGCGCCGCATGCATCTGCTTTGCGATACGATTGGTCGAGAGACCAATATGTGAACCTACCTTAGTAACGCAAAATTAATGCTTACTTTCAAGTGAATTTCTCGTTGGCGCTTCTCTTCTTTGCTAAAGCTCCCTAACAACGTATATTGGAAGACCTTTCGAGTTAAAGAGTGGGCTCCTATATTTACTATGCCACACTTCGTTTACTCACTTGATTGAATACCGGAACAAGCCGATGACGACGCTTGCTCCCTTTCATCGTCAACATGAACTTCACTTAGTTGCGAGCAACTACTTTCGCCAGACGTTTGCTGCAAAGATGTCTCGCTGTCGGCAAAAGGCACAAATTCCAGAGCTACAATAGTAGCTTGAATGTGTAGTCTTACGCGTTCGCGATAATGTAACTCCTTCAGCACAAAGCCAAGATTCACTGTTGTGATCAAATCCATCGGTTTTTCTGGAGGAAAAATCCTCTTGTACGATTCAAGCGAGTGCGGCAACGGTGGAAAGTCGTAATAGCCGCTATTACAAGACTCTCTTAGGAGCTGTTTAGCCTCGAGTGACTGCCGCCATTTGATGGATTCCTCGATGACACCAAAGCCCGAGAACGGTTTGTTGTTTGCGTCGGAAGGTTTCTTTATAACGTATAGTTGCGTTTCACGGGTTGTGGTGAAGAAGCAGCATCTGCGGTGTTTGGAGTCTAGAGTCTCTATTTTGAGAAGCATGCGAGCACCAACGAGGATGTTTCCAACTGCAATGGAGTCAAACTGTGCAGGCTGCGAAGAGGCATAAAGTTGAAGGATGATTGGCAGAGAGCTTGTTCCTACAAAACAAATGACAATACCTTAAAATCTGTGCTTACACCTTATCATTAAATCTCGCCCAATCCAACCTTACCTAACCAGACACTCAAAAATCAAAATACCACAAACCGAACCAAAATACGGCTGCAGAACGCCTTAAAACGTTAGCGGATTGGACTCATTGTCGTTCATTGTCGAAGGAACAGTTCTTCCCACGCTACATGCACTGTCGTGTAAAACTGATGAAGTGGGGAATTTGCGAAGCTTTAATCTATGTATCGTGCAGGGCTGGCGCAGTGGTGAGAGAGAGAGAGCAGTCGCCTCCCACCAATGTGTCCCGGGTTCGATTTTCAGAGTCGGCGTCATACGTGGGTTGAGTTTGTTGGTTCTCAACTCTGCACCGAGAGGTATTCCGGTTTCCCCTCATCTCCAAAAAGCAACATTTGATTTGATTTGCGTTAATTTGTTGATTTCAGTTTTAAGTGTCCCCAAGAAACGTTTTTGCAGATACGGCTGTACGGCGGCCATTTTGATTTATATTGTTTCGAAAGACATTATCGGATACCAATTAATATGTATTTGCCCCCCTAGGCATCCCATAATAGGGACCTTATGCACGGACGACGACGACTGCGGCTACGAGAACGTTGGCTAAAAATATTATTTCCCCTTACTGTAATAATTTTGCGATTACTCCAAGTCTCGGATTGGAAAGTGTGAGTCCACATTCCAAGAATTAAATTGGTGAGAAAGGTGCGGACATTTAGCGAGAAAATTGAAAAATCATCGTCAGGTGCTCTCGTCCTCCAGGTGACCTCAAATGTGATCATTTCACGTCGTTAGACGGCGACTTCAACGAAAACGTCACCTGAAAATATCACTTTGCATTATCATAATTTTTTCGCGATTATTGTATCTCGTTCATTTCTTACAATTTGAGCGAAGTATCCTAAAAATAAATTGGTACGACCAGTTACAAAGAGAAAATAGAGAATGTAAGATTCTCTATTGCATGCTCACGTTGTCGTCAAAACCTCAAATTTGGTAATTTCAAGTCGTCCTTATGCAGAGTACCGCAATAATCCGTCCTAAAATCCGTGCTGCACGTGCAGCACGTTTATTAATGCTCTTTTAGCCAATGAAATCATTGTTTTGCGCCGTTGTTGTTGCCGTCGCCGTCGTAAAATAGGGAGTAACTAGGGAGCTTTAGCAACTACAACGGCGACGGCAACGAGAACGTCACAAATTTGCATATTTAGTAGGCAAAAACAGTAGCTTTGCACGCTCTGCACGTGCATTTTTCATTTTTGTCTCTTTCTTTGCCGTCGTCTGCAAAACAACAACGTGAAATAGCCAAATTGGAGGATTTATGGACAACGTCAGCACTTGGAGATAAATTTTCATTTTCTCCCCTAAATTAAGCGCCGCTCATAACGCTTTCATTCCTGAGGGCCTGCTACACCTTTGTCATATTAAAAAGCTTGGAATAGTCTCGAAGTGATTGCAATAACGCGAATTTATGTTTTTAGATGACGTTCTCGTTGCCGTTCCCGTCGTCGTTGCTAAAGCTCCCTATTAATTTAAGAAACGACGACGGCTACGACTACGACAACGCCACAAAGCAATAATATTATTGGTTAAAAGAGCATAAGTAATCGTGCTGCACGTGCAGCACGGATTTTAGCAAGTATCTTAGCGGTCCTCTGCATAACGACGACGTGAAACGACAACGTGAGCATGCAACAGGGAATCTTTCATTCTCTACTTTAACTCTGAAAACGCTCGTACCAATTTATTTTTAGGATACTTCGCCCACATTGTAGGACGTGATAGAGACTGAATAATAAATCGCGAAAGACTTATGATAAAGGAGAGTTATATTTTGAGGTGACGTTTTCGTCGACCGTCGCCGTTGCAGATCTTAAATTCCCTTTCCTTTCCTCCTCGAGCGCCTCAAATTATTTCATAACCACCTCCGACAATGAATATAATTTTGAGACTGCCTTACCATCTTTGAGGTGAACCCATTTTGATGTCCAGAATGAAGTACTACTTCCTTTTCTTTCTCGGATTTCACGGCCGACAAACACCACAGTTCCAACAACATCAAAGATTAATCCTGATGGATAGTTTGACAGAGATCTCCTACTTATAAATCTGGAGAGGGATTTTTAAAAGGTTAATTTAATTAAAAAGAATCATATGACATTTTATTCTATTTACTCAATCGAAACATCTACTCATAGATAAAACATCTCAGACGCAGTTTCAGCAACTTCTGAAGCTAATGAAAATGAAAATGCCCTGGAAAAAATGCAAATGGCGTCAACTACTTTCAACATTTGCAATAAAAAAGAAAAGGTTTTATGGTTGTTGGAGCAAAATTTAAACACTTTTTAAACTCATTCATCGCTTTAACTTTTTTGATTCAACACGTTCAACACGGTTGAAGAGGCAGGGTGCAAATGCTGTTCAACAAAATCGAACGGATCTTGAAGACATTTGCTCGGACCTTTAGGGTCTTTAAATAATGCGCCGATCAACTCTAAACTTCAACATTCCCCCGGGGGGGGGGGGGGGGAAAGCCCGGGTATTTGAACTTTTGAAGATTAGATCGTTAAAATTCCCGCCCCCTCGGGCCAACATGGTGTTTAAATGCCCTACCTTATCCTCGGATTTGTCTGTCATACCCTACTAAAGAACAATTGTTGTCGGCTCCTGCCGTCTTTAATAAAGACCTTTTTTTGTAAGCCAATCACTCACAAATGCTATATCTCTTCCTTTAAACTCTTCCATTTCGTCCAAACACGTGTTTTATAGATGTTAGTGACTTCGGCACCCGAAAAAAAATCATTTGAAACCTGACACTTCCGGTTCAATTTTCCCCACCCCACGCAGGCAACGGTCAAATTCCCCACTCCCTGGGCACAGAAGATAGTAAAATGCCCGGGGTTTGCCCGGATTTTGGGGGGGGGGGGGGGGATGTTGAAGTTTCAATTTGATCGGCGCATAATGGAGGAGAAATTGCCGCCTTTGGGGTGACATCTGCAAATGTTTAGACTCTCTGGTCTTTTCGGAAAAGGGGGATGATCCGTAGGCTCTGTCTCAGAGCCCTTAAATGTTCATACTTAAGTAAGTGATCAATTCTACTTCTCTTCATTAAATGACGTATGTTAGGATGTACACCGTACCTATATGGAACATCTGGTAATCTCCACTCTGGACCAAGTTCCTCCTCGGGTAATTTATATACCTCAGCAACCGGGTTTGAGGGATTCACAGAGATCTCAATATTTACAGCATCGCACGTATTGTACACAGCATTACTTCGAGGACCAAACTTCCGGGAAACACGATAGTTCAAAATTGCTACAATGTCGCCAACTTGTAGGTAGTTGTAGAGCAGGACACACAAGTAATCCCAGATACACACCGTTACAGTTGCTGTCCTATCTTCTAGCTCGAGGGACACTTGGTAGGGATATCTCCGCTTTTTATCTGAAGATTTTCCGTAGTGATTCAGCCTTGTTTTGCTCACGATCCTGCCGATCAATGCTGGAAATGGCCGCGGAAGAGCTTTCCAAAAAGAATCGAGATCTGCGATTGTAATTGCATTACTTATCGGATTTACCAGTTTTAAGTCTGGATCACTATACCACTTTGATCCAAAAAAGTCTTCATCGTTCCGCAACGGCAAGTAATACCCACGGGACCCTAACAAAGGCAAATCTTGTTTTTCGTTTGGAGTTGCATTTTCACAAAACACAATATCTTCAAAACGATCTTGCGTGTCTAAAAGTGCTGAATCTAAAATCTCAATGCCTTGAAGTATAACACAAGGTGATTGCTCCAATGATTCTTCGTCGATCAAGGAACTGCATTCAGTGATTGACACGACAGAGTCTTTCCTCAGTTTGTTGTCGTAAACGAGAGAATTCAGAGTTGGTGACAACAAACATTTTGTTTTGAAAAGACCATCCGTGATCAGTATGTCGAAAGCATCCGAGAAATCGGGGTCCACGATCGGGAAGCTCTTGTCAATAATGTACCTAAAAATATCCAACACTCGCACCTGAAAGGTTTCTTGTGCTTCAACCCCGCCTGCGATGGCTTTAAGCCGCGAAATAAAACCAGCAGTTTGAGTTAAGTCTTCCGCCATCATCCGCCGTTTATTTAAAACATTTTAGTACCCAGTCTATCGCATTCAGACATATCACCGTTTCGAGTAACGCCTGCCGAAAACTGACTATTTCTACCATGGGTAAAATCATAGAATGTGTTCCGAACTTTTCCGAAGGACGAAACAAAGAAGTGATTGACGCTATAGCGCAAGCTATTGCCTCAGTGGAAGGATGTTCTCTTCTTGACGTGGACCCAGGGATGTCCACAAACAGGACGGTATACACGTTCGTCGGTTCACCAGAGAGCGTGGTAGAAGGTGCTCTGAATGGAGCGAGGTGTGCAATGCAGTTAATCGACATGACAAGGCATCACGGTATGTAGAACAGCTATATGTTTTCGGAATGAGAGAGAGATTCAGCATCGCGTCAAATGGGAGAGTAAAATTCGCGTTTTGCCGATACTTGAAGAAACTTGTTTGATCTCAGTTCATGGCTACAGGTTTTCAGTAACTTCTCAAAAGAATTAAGGAGCAGGGATGGCGTAGTGGCGAGAGCACTTGCTTCCTACCAATGATTCCCTGGCTTTGGGTCACATGTGGATTTTTTTTTTTGGTTCTTTACTGTGCTTCAAGAGGTTTTTATCAGGGTACTCTAGGGTTCTTCCCTCTCCTCAAAAACCAACCTACGATTTGATATGAGTTGATTTGATTCAATTTCAATACTGTGGTGTTTAGGGGAGAATAACAACAGACTAGATACCAATAAACACAACTGATATCGTTTAATGGCGGATACCGAAAAAACACACTTGAGGAGAGCACATGGTAAAAATCACGTAGCACGAGAGAACCAATCAACATACATAACATATACAGTGTTCTCAATAAGTGCCTTAGGGCTGAATACACTTGACACTTATTATTACAGAATTCTATTGCTTGTATGACAAGTAGCAGCCTCACCATATCCCGTTTGCTGTTTCACATAAACGCGATGCAAATCTCTTAAAAACCTGTTAATAATTCAATTATCTTAGAAAGGTCAAGGGCTCGAAGAGCATTCTGGTTTTTTTTTTTCCGAGTATCACCAAGTCGTAATCATAGGGAAAAAATACATCTCTGCAATTATCTCAGGGGTTAATGTTTGCCATCATCTTAAAATTAATGCATCTGTGTGACTGGTGCCTTATTTTGTCAATGTCAGTCTTAGCAGTGAAGACGGACAATAATGTTACCCTGAACTAAGTTGAATAGTCTTGCCCCCAAAAGCGTCCTATAGCACAGTGATAGAGCATCTGAGCTATTTATAATCAGAAAATCGTGAATTCTATTCTTATTGGGAGAGCTCAGATTTGTACAAGTACCTTCAAGTCATCATTGAAAAAAAGTAATCTCTTAGTTTACACTTTTATACCCTACAAGTGAATTGTGTATGCAAAAGACTATTATAATTATCTTTTAGACTCTTAAGGACGGTGCCTACTAATTCAAAGGTATGTTTGCCCCGATTTATGATTATGCAGAAAAGGTAGATTTTAACAAGTGTTATTGAAATCTAACAAGAAAATTTGGGATAACCATGCATTTTTCAAAGATAATTCATGAACAATATTTGTAAAAAGCTCTCAAATACAAGAGTACTTACAAAGATCTACTTTCTCTGCGTAGTTTTAAACCATGCAAAGATATCCCTGCATTTGTAAGCATCACCGACAGGAAATCTGAGTATCTAGAGTTGCGTACAACGTATGCGCAATAACAATAGTAGGCACCGTTCTTAAAACAAACAAATAGACTTTTCTTAGTTATCATAACGTTGTCTCAGAATTCTCATGATTGTCCAATTGAGCCACTGTATTGCAAGATTGTCCTTAGTAATTTCAGGGTGGCTTGAAGTTTCCATTAGGCATAGCTATTTAAAACTTAATGGCTGTAGAACCTGATTTGTTTCTCAGGGGAACACAAAAGACTTGGTGCATTGGATGTGTGTCCATTTATCCCTGTCCAAGGTGCAACCATGGATGACTGTGTACAATGTGCAAAAATGTTTGGAGAGAGGGCAGCTTTAGAGCTCGGTATTCCAGGTACAGGATAGCAGGTGTATTTAATGGCTTTATGCTGATAATTGATAATAATATAATATAATATTATTATCAATTTAACAAATAGATTCCATGTTGCCGTGCGTCTGTTCAGTAATAGATCACAGATGACGTCGAAATGTGGTAAGAACAAAAAAGTGGCACACGAGGCGATAGCCGAGTGTGTCACTGATGTTCTTACCACATTCTGACGTCTTCTGTGATCTATTACTGAACAGACCCACGGCAACATGGAATCTATTTGTTTTATATATTAATAAAGAATTAAACTTTGTTCTTTGTGACGTCAATCGTGCGTCTGTCCTCTAATAGATCATGGGCAAGAACCAATCAAAATCCTTGAATAACTTGGGTTATTATATAAAATAATTATATTGCACTGATAATGATAATGGTACCGGTTAAGTGACAATGGTTATGGTTACCGTAATAAGCTTTTCATGCAGAGCACTCACTGAAATAGTGCCGAAACGTGTTTTACAAAGAAAATGTACCGATACATGTACGTATTAAAAATTAATTAAAATTGAAAAAGAAATCAGTGAAATAGGGAAATTATCTAAAAGAAATCAAAGAATAAAATGAAAGAAGGGCTTTTAATGCAGCACCTTTTCTATTTTTCTTGTGGGAGTCCCGCAAGGGCGTGGCCTGGTGAGAACACTGCTTTTAAAAGACAATAATTTTACAAGGAGGCAATTTTATTTCTTTGCAGTTTATTTGTATGGTTATGCATCCAACAAAGACTATCGGAAAACTGTACCCCAGATCAGGGCAGGGGAGTATGAAGGACTCTCTGAAAAGGTTAGTGTGGATACTGTTTTCTCCTCTTTGACTTGGGAAGTGAGGCCCCAGATTTATGGAAAAAAGAAGAAACACTGGAATGATGTAGAAAGTTTAGAGGAGTACTGTGGATTTTTTGTACTGGTGAGAAATCTGGCAGTCCAGTGTGGTCCGGGTGCAATTCCTGACCTTCATTTGTTCTTTGCTACAAGACGTTTTCTTTAAGTAATTAACTTTCAACTGGTATTTTCCCTCCTCAAATCCCCATCATTGTGTTAAATTTTAGTTGGTTTGATGTACAATGCAGTGCTTCCAACAAGTGCTGAACAGTGCTTAAATCTAGGGGAATTTTAATCAAGTTTATTTACAAGATTTAATCATTGATAATTTCATTCAGCCAATGGTAATTTTATCCAGAGCTGTTGATTTGTGAAATAGGCAGATTGTGCAAAATAGGCAGATTATTTCGTGGAAACTACTACTACTACTACTACTACTGCTGCTGCTGCTGCTGCTATAATAATTACTACTTACTACTTACTACTTATTCACAACAGTTATTTGTCCATACTGTAGATCAAAAAAGAAGAATGGAAACCAGACTACGGCCCTGTGGAGTTCCTTCCCACATGGGGAGCCACTATAGCAGGTGCAAGAAAGTTCTTGATTGCATACAATATTAACATCTTAGGCACAAAGGAGCAAGCACATCGGCTGGCTCTGAACCTACGAGCACAAGGAAGGGGGCCAGATCAGGTACTTATTGTATTAATCACAAAATAACGTCCTAATCCTTGCCTCCCCCCTTCTCCCTGTTTTTTATGGAACTATCTATCCACTTTTTGCATTCCTTTTATTCTTAGTTATTTCATTTTTTCCAGTCTTTGCATTCATTTGTATTTTTGAATCTAAAGCTCATCAGAGACAGAATCCATATGGATTCAAAATGAGCTCCCTTGCTAGGCAAAAATGTACCCTACATGTATTTTGTTAATTTTATTTTAGTGGTATGAAGAAATATTTTCTGGCCAATAAACTGGCAGATAACCAGAAACTGAAACTGAAACTTTCACCTTGCATTGCACTGGAAATTTTGTGGCACCACACAACAACCCTTTGAAACGTAATGATTCGTCATTATTAGTTGTGCATTTAATAAAAGAAAATTAAGAGGCAAGGAAATGGCTTTTTCTTGTTTTATTCTCACCATTATACTTGTTTCTAGTTATTTCAAACTTTTTAAACTAGGTTTTTATTCTCAGCATCCCATCGTGTTTTTGCCCAGAAGTGATGTTCTGACTAAGTGAAGTTGACTAGATCTAGAACTTTTAGTCTCTTCGTCCAAGCTAAGCTGCACCACTTCATCAGGGATGTATCATGATTTTTCTTGAACATACATGTAATTCTCAGTGGGCTTTCTCACTGTGGAGCAGAGCTTGTGAAAAACCGGCAATTTAACTTATCAAAGTTAACAGTGACAAATATAAACACGTGGGCCGAATTGATTACAGCGGCTGATAAGAAAACGAAATTGAATATAAAAATCTTTAAGTGTGCACAACAGAATGGTAAAAAAAACGCAAAATGTGTTTTCACTCACCTCCGAACTGGGTCATAAATATCCACATGAACAATGTTGTGTCATGCCAGTTTGTCTAATGACATCACGTATTAAAACACTCACTCATTGGTTCTTGAAGTCACATAATAAGCGGCCTTTGTTCCCTTTTCTTACATGTATCTTACATTGCATTTTTTCTGGAGTACTTGACTCTATTAAAGTGCCCTTAACCCTTCTGTGTTTTTTTGTTTTGGAAGATTTCTGTATCTTTGGAGAAAAAAGAATAGAAAATAGAAGAAAAAAATCGAAAATACTGAATCTTGATATTTTACGAGGGCTAAAAGTGAAGACAGTGTTGATGGTTTTTTCACCTATCGTTCGCACAAGTCTCCCACTCAGCCAGAAGTGCCCATAATCAGATGTGTGATGTAAGAAAGGGACATCGCGCTATTAATTTCTTGAAAGTTGAGGCTTTCCGTATCATCTGACAAATATTCTTCGGTATGTGCTTCGGAAAACTATTCTGAGGACGCAAAACAAAGTATGGAAAAAAATGGAAAAACTTCTAGGTGTGGACAGGGCTCAAGTGAGAAGAGCTATGGTGACAAAAACAGATCTGATGTGACTGGTGGATGTAAATCTAACCCCACCAGGAGCGCCCCAAGGCCAGACATGTGTCCAGCAGGAAATACGATGATGATGATGATTCTGAGGAGGAAATATTTCGATACCAATTGTAAATATTCCTTAAAGTTGCTCAGTCTATATTTTCAATACTTCCTGCTTTGACATTATGCCTTTTTTTAACGTCACAGCTAAAAAGTATCAAATATTGGATGCTTTTCATGGCCGAGTTGCTCATGAGCCCGCAACACACGAAAATTTTAAATTTTAAGTCACTTTTAGTGCTCGTAAAAAAACCAGCATTTGATATTTTTGAAAACTTTCTTAGAGAATGAGTCCTTGAAAGATATGGAAATCTACAAAAAAGAAAACAAGTGAAGGGTTCAGGGACGTCCAAGGCTGCCGCCTTGTCAGCCTCCCATCTTTGCTCAGCTGACTCGTTGGCAACAAATAGCTTATTTCTAAGGACTGTACAAAATCGAGGTTTATCTGTGTTTATTTCCTTCTTTTTACATATTTAATACAGCCTGGCCGTCTTCCAGAGGTACAGGGTATGGGATGGTACCTGGATGAAGCAAATCTTGCACAGGTGTCTTTAAACTTGTTGGATTACCATCAGACCAACATACACACTGCTTTTGAGGAATGTGTGAAGGATGCAAAGGTACTTACCCTGTACTGTACTGCTTCACTGTACTGCTACTGTATTACTGTCGTAATATTGGTGTTTCGTTTGATGACACCCTCACCTTTGAGACGCATATCATTTCTGTCTGCCAGACCTCATTCTGGCACTTGAGGAAGATCTGGAGGATTTGCACTTACCTGGACAAATCATCATTGGAAATTCTGATCCATGCCTTCATTATGAACAAACTGGTCTACTGTTACTCTCTCTTAACTGGTCTCCCTAAATACCTAATTAAGCATCTCCAATCAGTACAAAATGCAGCTGCACATCTGGTTAGTGGGTCAAAGAAACATGATCATATCACGCCAATTCTACATGAGCTTCACTGGCTCTCTGTTGAAAGGCGTATAACCTACAAAACTTCGCTAATTACTTTCAAGTGCTTAAACAATCTGGCACCATCTTATCTATCTGACCTCATCATTAAGTACAAGCCTACACGAACACTACGTTCTAGTTCTTAGAATTTATTAGTACTTCCTCGTACCAACACTATACGATATGGCGAAAGAGCATTTTGTGCTGTAGCACCTAGACTCTGGAATGGTTTACCACTAGTTTAACAGTTTGGAGGTTTTAAGAAAAAATGTCTAACATTTCTTTTTACTTTACAATGACAATTATGATATATGCCCCCGGAACCCTAGGAAGTTCGTGGCCTTTTTCCACTCGGGACTTCTCCCCCAAACGATAAATCGTAGATGGAACCCTGCTAACTCTAATTTTCTCACTTTTATCTTAGAACACGCGTATGTAAAAAACTTTTGCAGTTTTGGCTCCGTCCACATATCCGGAAATTTTTCTATCAGCCTTCTTTGTTCCAAAACGGCTTTCGTCCACACATACCCGGCGAATTCAGTAGCCTTATCCGGAAATTTTCGAATACGGTGTCCAGAGTGGAAATTTTTTAATACGCTGCGAATTCGGATACCTGTGGACGGTCGTCTGCGCAAATTCTCGAATACGCTGACGCAACACTATCGGATCCAGTTTTCCCTGGTGAGATAAATCAACGTGACGTCTGAAAGACTCTCTCGTGCAACTAGTTAGCAAAACCAACTCATTCTCGAGATTGTTGTTACGATAATCACATAGTATCAACCGGCTTTGAATATACTGTCATCATTATTTCATGACACTGACAGTTGGAAAGAAATTCTGGGAATTGAACATTTTTTAAAACATAACCCAGGTATCCGGACTCGTGACTCGAATCTACGATCATTTTAGCTCACCTGTCATCGCTGCTAACCACTAAACCACCGAGTCGCCGTTTGCTTAGACAAAACTTTTAAACACAATAATCTAATTTATTTGTCATAAGACCGGGCTGTAAACGTGCGATAACACTCACTAACAAATTATTTTAGACAACGAACGAAAAAGGTCCGGCCTCTTTTAAAACAAAGCTATCCATTTTGAAATCAGGGCTTAGGCTTAATTAATCATTGGGTCGTATCGTACCTAATTGAACGGGCTTCAGGATTGGCCAAAAGAACAATAGAACGAACAAAGATAACAACGGATTTAGCACAGAAAACAATAGGAAGTACGACACTACACAGCCAATGAAATAATTGTAGTGTTCAACAAAGAGGTACGACCCTACCCCAATCATTGATGAATTATAGTGATCCTATTCTAGATGCCAGGCAACAAACAACAAATATTAAAGAATCTTTGTAAGTTGTTCATCGTGGTCTAGTGAATAGAAGCTGTTCCTTTAAGACGAAGCTCTGTGTTCAAATCCTGTCCAGCGTCTACTTTTTCTTTTTTTTTCTTTTTATCTGTTTCCACAAGTCCTGGGACTTAGACCAGTGTATATGGTATGTAATTATGATTATCATATATTCAACGCTTGGTGATATTACATGATTATCGTAATTCCACTTTCGAGAACATGTTGTAACAAAACAGAGAAAACGGCGCCAACATACGATTTTGCGCATGCTCAACGAGCAAAATCTTTGTCCAAAGCACTGGGCACTAGAGTGTATCCGGATGAGTGTGGACCGATTCGAAAACGATTGCATACGCTACGTGCATGTTGACGCGGATATTTTTTAATCCGAAAAAAAAAGAATTGCGGATGCAAAAATTTTCGGTCCGAACGGGACCTTAGACAAATCCCAGGTTCTCTTTTGCCTCTTAAAAACGGACAAATTTGACGCCATTTGCACAAGTCAATTTTACTTCCTGTAACGGTTTCCTCGACTTGTCTCCTAGCGCCTTTATTTTTGGAACAGCGCCTTAAATCTGGTGTTTAAAAATTTTCCGAACAGCTTTCAGTTGGGTCAAGCCAAACAGTTGAACTGATAAAGACCCATCCGTTTTCAATTTTTTGCAGGAATTAAAGCTTGCAGTTTGTGGATCGCAAATTGTTGGCCTTGTTCCTCTGGGTGCCATGCTTTTAGCTGCAGACCACTTCATTGAAAATGAAAACCTTTTCATACTTTGCGAAGATCAAAAGATCCGCTTGGTAAGCATCATCGTCACCTTATTGTCAAAACCTAAAATTTGGTCATTTTCACAGCAAAGATATATATATGTACGGAAGTTCGTAATGCGTGAAGCACGAGTATTGTTCCTGTTTTTAACAGTAATATTAGGGACAGTAAGATCTACGACGCAGTCGTCAACGAGAACGCCACAAAACAACAATATCAATAATCGTGTTGCACGTGCGGCACGCATTTTAGCAAATATTCGTGCGGTACTCTGCACAACAAATTTGAGGTTTAGACGACAACGCGAGCGTTCTTTCATTCTCCACTTTTGCTCAGAACCCACTCGTACCAATTTATTTTTAGGATACTTCTCCCACATTGTACGACGCGAACGAGTAGATAGCCTAACCGCGAGAAACTTACGATATTGCAAAGTTACATTCTGAGGTGACGTTTTCATCGACGTCGCTGTCGTAGTTCTTAAAGTCCCTATTCTTTCTTTGCCGTGGCGTTGTCGTTGTGGTAACACAAGGTATCCTTGCAAGCGGGCATGGTGTCCCGTAGAACACAGAACCTGTAGCCTGATCTACGAGTGGAAGGAATAAGAGTTTTAATTTTCTCATTCTTTTTAGGTCATAGAAAGACTTGGCCTGAGCTCAGTTACTCCTTTCGATCCCAAAACAAGAATAATTGAGTAAGTACAGTGCGCGCGATCGTAGGTAAGATCGATTTATTTCTTTAATGTACAAAGAAGTGAAACACCCAACACTGTCCAGAGCATTCCTCTTCGTTAAATTTTCAATCTCGGATATTGAGATTTTTCTGGTGTTCATTTTGTGTAGTTTTACCAAGTACTTGCCCTTATTCGCTATGCAACTGAACGTTAACCCAGAAAGTACTTTTAAACAAATAAATTGTCTGTCGAGCATACGTGATTGAAGTTACAAACAACAAAGGTAAACTTTGGAATAAATTTTAGGCTGAACAGTTCAGAAACTACAATTGCAATCCATTTTAATCTTCTTCAATTTTGTCCATCACTGCCTCCTTTTGTATTTGCTGTGTTATTCAAACCTTCCCTTAATTTGTTAAGGTGGCTCCCTACAGTATTTCCGAATCCCCCTCATTTAATACAGGGCACGAGTTACAAAAGGAAACCTTGTTAATTTCTCTTAAAGTTTTTCCTGTAGAGATTTATCAGTATGAGTACCGATGTAACAAGGCTTATTTTTTTGGGTGTCAGTTTTTTTGGATTATGACCGTTACCATGGCAACATCATATTTAATGACGGGCAGATATATTCTTATTTTTGACCTAAATTCCTTAATATTTAAACTTTTCTTCGGTGAAGTTTTCTTATTCTTTGCCACATTATGAAAATGATATTGCCTGACATTTTGAAGTGGTAAAAAGTCAAGGTCGTTCAGACGGTTTTGCCAATATTTTGTGATTTGTCATTTTTAGTCGTGGATTCGGGAAGACTAATCGATAAGTCAACGACCAATATCGATTTTTTTTCAAGATATGCCAATTGTCACTCGCTCAGTTGAATTCAAATCGATATGGCGACGATCAGTATCGATTTGATGGGATGGGATTGATACTCGTTGCAGTCAGCATGTGTTACCGAGCCATTGCTTAGTGGAAGACTAAAGGTGACACTTTGCTATGTGTGTTGAAAATGAATGCAGGAGATATTTTCTCCTCGATCCACCAAGTTCATAGGTCCAGTATTAGCAAAGGAGCACGCCGTGATATTGCCGTCGACAGTGACAACTGTGTTCACCAAAAGCAAACTACTGCACTTTTAGTTTGTTGTTATTTCATCATTCTATTGGTTATATTCAATACCTGTAAGGTGTACTTGTAAACATATTTAAAAGCTGAAGGCCCTTAAATGTAGAAGACGGGGTTTAAGCCACTCGATAGCTGTGTTTACAGAGTTGAGAAATATCCAGATGTTTTCGGTATCACCTTGTTGTAGTTGAACATCGAAGCATTCTTTGCGATAAGAATCAAACACGAATTCACTCATTCTTAGCTAAATGGCTATCCTCTGGTACTTCATAGAATTTTAACAAGTTTGTAAAAAGTTTAAAGGAGCCGAAAACACCGGTTGGCGATTATTTTCACCATCTGTAAAATGCACTGAATGCAACCAGAAACCCATAAGGGTTGAAACGTGTAACGGCCCCTTGTGTGCTGGGAAACAAGCTTCTGAATATTCAATTTGCTAAGTACCATATTTGGAACAACAAGAGCGAGGGGTTTCCAAATATGGTACTTAGCACTTAAACATTCAACCAATCAGTTGACACTGAATATTCGGAAGCTGTGAACGCGCGTTACACGTTTCAACCCTTATTGGTTTCTGATGCAACTAAATACAGCATGTTTCCAGATTTCGTGAAAGGTTGAAAAGTTTTGCAAACAATCCTTGTTTTTACTTAGCGCAAACTGAGGCATTCGTATCTGTTTACAAGGTTTAAGACCCTTCAGATATTTGAAATTGACCTGGTGTAGCCTGCCAATGATAACGAATTCAGTCATTATTTCCATCAAGATCAGAAAGCAACTGATTGCATGCAACAGAACTCCCATTTTGTAAGCAATGTATCCACGACTTCTTCACAGTTCTCCCTTGATTCTAAATACATTTGATTAGCTCTGACAGATTTTTAACAAATATAGGGTATTTGATAGGAACTGTATGTGGTTAGAACTGAGCCAATTAAAAAAAAAAATGTACCGAAGGGAACGCAAGAAAATTAGCAGTTAATTCAGATTTGGTCACGCTGACGTCACAAAAATCAGAAAAACACGAGCGATTCAGGCTTTACGCGCCATAATTGTGCCCAGCTTGCGCGCGGCTCTGAAAACTCAAGGGAGCCTCCTTAAGTAGTTATTTTTATGTTTGGCTTGATTTGGTTGCCAGTTTCCAGTCGCTGAATTTGGCTAAATTTCGTTCTCCACAGTCCAACAAAGTCACACGTTGTTAGTGAAACGATTATTTCATTCACGGTTTTCGGATATGAGATTGGCTGTAGCCAATTCATATGTAACGGGTACTCATGGAGTAAGTACTAGTGTTGATTGTTATATAGCTGAGTTTTTTCCCCAGGAGCAACAGGAGTTCTGTTGCATGCGATCAGTTGCTTTCTGATCTTGATGGAAATAATGATTGAATTCGTTATCATTGGCAGGCTACACCAGGTCATTTTCAAATATCTGAAGGGTCTTAAACCATGTAAACAGCTACGAATGCCTCAGTTTGCGATGAGTAAAAAAAAAATGATTGTTTGCAAAACTTTTCAAGATTTCACGAAATCTGGAACGGATCATGAAACATGCTGTATTTAGTTGCATTTTACAGATGCAAAAGAGCCTGGTGAAAATAATCGCCAACCGGTGTTTTCGTCTCCTTTAAACTTTTTGAAAGACCGATTAGTGCACACGAGCTTATCACTATGTTGAAAGAGGGAGGCAAACGCACGGCTTCAACTTTAATCGACATTTACGATAACAAAAGAAATGTTCGGTGGTTGTTGCATGAAGCAAAGTTTAAAGGCTTTTAAAGTCATTCAACTTCGATTCAACATGTTTCAACACGATTGAAGGGGACGACCGGTTTCAGCATCGTTGTTTAAAAAAATCGAACGGGTGTTGAAGCAAATGTCGGAAGCCGTTTTAAATTTTCAGTTCAAATATATGAATTAAATTTCATATATTCTAGAATTATAACCTGAAAAAGCGTAGCCGCTCAAGGGACCACATGTGCCAACATATACTCCAAATTTTATGTTAAAAGTCATTTTCCTGTACAAGACATTAAATTAGGTATCGACCATCCAAAAGCCTGGAAGGCTCTCGCCAACGAAAATGCAATAGATCGCAGCGGGTGCCCAAGCTCGTTTAACCGCTTTTCTCGGCATCTCGCAAATATCCGGGAAGTAATCTGCATGTCTCCGATTGTGTTCGATTGACCGTATTCCGAAATAGGAATACATGGAAAAATAGTTAGAAATCCTTCGTTTTTATGGAGATTCGCATTACAATTGTCAAACACCTGCTAAAATGCTATTTTAAACATATCTTTATTATCCTTGTTACTTTAAATCATCACTCCACGTATTCTTATTCCGGAAGAGGATCAATTGAAGGCAGTTTTAGCACGACATATTTTGTATGCATGATAAGGCAGATAATCCATCGGAAAGTAAACTCTATAAAATGTGATCAGATTATTTGCGAATTTGAAGATTGATACTGCCTGGATTGATAGTAGGATTTTTCTTTATTCCATACCAGGTACCTGGTGGATAGTACCGAGGATGGGCCTTTGGTGTCATTGCCTCTACGGCAATTTATCTATAGTCTTGGATCACGCTCGTCTGCTCCTGGAGGGGGATCGGCATCTGCCGCCATGGCAGCCATGGTAAGCATCAAAATATACCATTCTGTACTTTCTCAAATTCCGTAATACATCTTGTTTACCCCCCCCCCCCCCCCCCAAATTTTGCATAATCATTGTCTTCGATTTCTCTTGGGACATAAAGATGTTCCAAGAGAAGTCGAAAACAATGCCTATGCAAATTTTTGGGGCGTAAAAGAGGTGTATTATGGGATTTGAGAAAGTAGAGAATTCGTTTCAAAATTCTCGTCATTCTTCTCCCGAGATTAGTTTTCAATAACGATGGAAAAGTCGCGAGAGCGCCTCCGACCAATTAACGAGAGTTCTTCCGATCAAGCAACGAAATCGGAATCGTCGGGCCTACGGCAGGTATGTCCAGAACTGCACCTAATTAGATTTACTTCGATTTGAATAAGCGTCACGAAGTGTCCCCTTGCTCCTCGCCCCAACTTCAACATCCACTCTATCTCGGAATTCATACAGACAACGTCATAAGCGCCCCCCCCCGCCCCGAATGCTGCTCCTCATGTAGGGATAAACAGCTGCATTTGCCCTAAGCTAACTGAAAATAACGCTAACCTTCACCCTTAACCTCATTGTTGGAAATGCGCAGAGAAAGGCTTAAGCCGTGTTCACATTAGGTCTCGATTGTGATCGAATTATAATCGAATTAAATCTGAAATGGGTTCACATCAACTAATTACAGTCCCTGATTATAACTGGATTATAATTCCTTAAAACAACCTCAAAGGGGCTGTTTGAAGTAATTACAGTGCGTAATTGAACAGAATGGCGAACACGTGGTGGTATGAGCAGACGAAACTTCTAATCGCTATACGGAGCGAAGATTTGGATTTGTCATCTTCTGTTCTCTGAAGCTATCCTTGGTTCTCTCCTCGCCTCAAGCATTGTGATGATGACCGTGGCAGCCACTCGATACGGCGCCATTTTGTCTCACACTGCGATGTTACCCTATTGTATTTGAATTTTCGCAGATGTGAACAGAACCATAATTGAATAAAATTGAATGGAGTATGATAGCCTGAATTATACTTCCATTGATCATAATTAACGTTGAGTGTGAACACGGCTTAAGACTTAAAGAGGCACTTCGTGTTAGATGTCAAAATTGGGCGTGTATCTGATTGGGTGCGTTTTTGGACATAATTGGCCGGCGGAGTCGTAGTCGGAAGGATCGGCGGCTTTACATTCCAATTTCAGGTAAATTTTCTCTCCATTCGGTGGCGATTACCAGAGTTGATGACAGTTAGCGCAGTAATTAATGATCCCAACCGACGCTTTCTAAATCAATCTCCATAAATGAATTTAACCAAGTTTAAGGTGGTACTACGACCAAAAAAAACAATTCTTTTTTTTTCTTTGGATTTCAAAACTATGTTAACTAAACACTGACCCAAGTGTGAAGTTCTGATTTGAAATAGACACCTGTTTATTTTAACTAGAATTTTCTTATTTATTGGTCCGCCATTACTAACTTTAAAATCTTGAGAGAACTGGGTCGAGGAGAAAATGACGTCAAGACTCACTATTTTAAGAATGCAATGCGTGTGTACGCGGCTGAATTAATATGCAACACGGGAGTTTCGGGCATTCCGACTTTTAAACCCGTGTTTTGCATATATAATAAATTGCGTTTACACGCTGAAATTTTCAGCTAGGGTGTAAATGACGTCGTTTTCTCTAGATACAACCCTCTGATGTCCAATCGGTCTGTTTTGAACGTGAGTAATGGCGGACCGTGAAATCCAAAACTTACACTCCAAATGAAAAGCCTTCGGATAAAACTGAAAGCTCAAAATTTTGCCAGTTAGGTGTTGAGCGAACACGCTTTCAAAATCTGAAGAAAAAAGGGAAATGATTTTTTGATCATAGTACCATAGTACTTCAAAGAACGTTTTTGAAGAATTTAGATCTTCACCTGTTCTCTAGGGTGTTGCCCTAGCAACTATGGTCGGCTGGCTTTCCTACGGAAACAAGAAATTCGAATCACTTGACTCACAGATGAGGTGTCTTATTCCTCCCTTGAGGCAAGCAATGCTGGACTTCATACCAATGATTGACGCTGATACGAAGGCATTTAGTGGATTCATGGTAAATTGTAGCCTGATTGAGCTAAAGCTTTGAATTTAGTCCTAAACAAAAGGCATCATCTCGAGGCTCTGGAGAATAAATGTAAGGATTTGTATGAGTTTATTCCCCAGAGCCTCGAGATGATGCCTTTTGTTTAGGATTGAATTTTAACATATCGAAAGTGGGCTATTCGCTTTTCGAGAGAAACGAAACTCACCCCAGACTTTCGCGTTCAACGTAGCGAGACAGTTGCACAATACAAAAACGGAGGAAATCTTTTTCACAAAGCTTAACGATGACAGTAGGATGAGAAAAATTGAAGATCAGAGGTTTCGAATAACACAAGGTTTCAAAATTGGTAATCAAAGGGCTAAAAATTCGCATCACTAATATTACAAGAACAAGTTTAAAACGCCGGGCGAAAAAACCCGTGATAGCTCAAATAATACATACATACATACATACATACATACATACATACATAGAGGCTTTTCAGGGCTAATGAAACACAATCAACGAAACGAAATAACGTAACAACAACTGTTGTAATAAATATTAAAAAAGTTAATGTGAAAAAGACGGTTCAAACACTTCTCCCGTCAAATTCCGAAACTAAAAATTAAAAGATTAAAACAACGTCACTAGCATGTTTTTTTTTTTTTTAAACAGGAAGCAAAGAAACTGTCCAAGGGTACCCCGGAGGAGGAAAAAGTGTAAGGATTTTTATGACTGACCAGCGAAATTTTCAATTTGAAATCAATTTCTTTTCAGTCGGATACTACATTTTCCTCTAAGCATATTATCAATCGCTCTTCCGATCCCAGGCGTGAAAAGGCGTTACAAGACGGACTCAGAAATGCTGTCCAAGTTCCTCTCCTTGTCATCAGAACTGCAACCAAAGTGTGGAACCCGATGGTGGAGCTAGCAAAGGTCGGAAACGTAAACAGCAAATCTGATCTTCAGGTACGACATGGCCGAAACAAAGGCCAGGCCTTGGTTGTTCAAAAGGACAAGACTTATAGTAGAACCAAAATTGAAACGGTTATATTGTCTTTTAAAGTAGTTCATCACTCAAGATTGAGCTTGCAAACATTACACAGTTGTAGCTGGCTAACACATGGGCACGAGGCCCTCGCGTGAAATCGAGGCGAGTGGTCAGCTGGTCCAAGGTGGAGCCCAAAGCGTGCGCCCAACGAAAATATGCAAACCTGGACCTAAGTGGCTGTCAAAACAAAAGGGTTCTTATGTTCCAGCGGTTAGAACATTTGAAGAACAGAGACTGCTTTTCGACAGATATCTTCCCAATAAAACCGAAGGTTAAATTGTTAATCTTCTCTTTGGTGATAGGTTGGTGCTCGCAGTCTTGAAACAGCCGTGTGGGGAGCGTTTTATAACGTTAAGATCAACTTGAACGACATTACTGATGAAACATTTAGCAAGCAGGTTAGTCAAACCGAGTGAACTCCTGTCGAGTGCGAAAAGACTCAAACATGTGATCCGTACCTGAAGCACAATTATGAAAGAGATTTTAGCATTTCGTCCGTAACGCGACAAGCGGCCAGCTGCTGCTTATCATCAAAGCAAGCAAATTCTTCTATCCTCACTTTTGTTTCGTTCTTTTGACAAATTGCTCATTGTCTGTAGAGAACAGTCAACAAAAGCTAAAATGTAATAACTTTCTTTGATTTTTGGTAAAAAGCACATTTCAGCCATACGTTCCCCGTTCTTCGTAAGCGCTATGCTAAAGAGAGAGATTAAGTACAATACAATACAATACAATACAATGTTCTTTATTTCGAGAGGGTAATACATGATTAACCCAGTAAAGAATTTTCTAACACATGGCCCTCTGTAACACAGAAAGATATATATATATACAAAGACAGACCACAACACCGGGAACTACATGCCCTACCCTTTGCGACAAGTGTGCGGGTTCTTTTACGTCCCACAGAATTATGAACATTGAAGGGTTGTGAGACGGGACCTCCGGCTTATCGTCCTTATCCGAGAAGACTAGAGAGTCTAACCATTTGCAGACGTAATTACAAAGGCAGCACTTTCTCCTCAGTTATTTAAAGACCCTGAGTGTTGGTCCGGCCGGAGTTGAACTCACGACCTCCCGCGTGACAGCCCGGTGCTCAATTAACTGAGCCACCGATGCGCGGTGCACGTTTCAAGGCAAAAAACGCCAAACTACACGAGGGCAAGGTGCTGTTTCTTAAAAAAGCTTGAAAATATTCTTATCCCAACTGGTCCGACCTCTCTTTTGATAAGTTCCCCGATATCTGTAGGTAACAGAAGGGAAATTAGCTAAAGTCTAACAAGTTTCTTTAAGTTTTGGTAAAACGTACATTTCAGCCTGTCGTTCCAAATCTCCTCCCTCTCTACTATATGATCCTCTCTGTAGGAAATCCTCCGAATGGAATTCACATGTGGGTTTTGACTGACTTGTATTCTGATGTGTATAAAGAAGTACACGGCTTAGGCTCAAATAATAGCCTTGATATGTTTAGCTTCACCGCAGCCGCTATTTGGTTGCTATGATCGATCGTAGCCAGCTGCTGGAGAAGCGTCACGCAACGTCTTGGGAAGCATTGCGTCACGCTTCTCTAACAGGCTATGATCCATCATTTATTGATCTATGTTGATTGTCTGAACCGTCAGGCACTGCCCTGTTTATCATACTGCTTCATGTAGCCCCGGAACTCCGAAAAGGATGCTTTATTGCTGATATTCCTTTAGATTGTGGCTTGTCTGAGCTAAAGTGACTCCTTTTGTCCTTATCTTGACAGGTTCTTGAAGAAGCTCATTCCTCTTTAGAGACCGCGCAGGAAAAATGCAAAGAGATACTAAATATCCTTGACAAACGAAAGTCTTAAGTTGCATTGCACAACTAGTTGCACAACTAGTTTGCAAAAATCGAGAGCGTTTTTAGACTATTTAAAATAATCCTCAAAGTTATATTTATTAACGCTTCATTTCAAGCATTTCTGGAAATGGTAGCTCTTGAGCACGTCACACGGAAAACGTGCTAGATGTATTAACAGCAAGAAACAACAAATTACAATGCCTTTATAGGATGTTTTGAACCATCCTCTAGAGACACCAATAACAATAGAGAAATGTACGACTTCTGGTGGACGAACAAAAGAAGCTAATAAGAGATCTGTTGTTTTCGCCCACCAACATGGCGGCGATGACGTCACGTACAAACCTTCTATTTAAACTTTTGAATTCAAATTTAAGAAAATAGTTGAGTTATTCACCAAAGGGTACACTTAACGAATCATAACAAGCGAAAAGTGTTGCGTCATTGCCACCAGATTGATAGATGTAACTTATAGATTTCCGCCATGTTGACTAACGTAAACAGTAGATATCTCATTAGCCACTAGCAAGTGGCTAATGTTGATAAAACCAAATTAGATAATTGTTAGGTCGGTAGCAAGCCGCGTATATATACTAATCATAAACGTTTTAGACGAGAAAAGAAAACGGCAAAGGACTATATCTGTGCAGAACATTAAAAAAAATGCCATGAATAAGGAAAGGCTCTTGGACGCAATAATTTTGTAATGAGATACAGACGCTAAGTTTGTAATTCTAAGTAAGAACTTCATAGTACAAGGCTTCCGTTCGCATTGAAGTTGGTGCCGGCAACTTTGAATGTGGCGGAGGCGAAAGAAATTGTCTTTATGCGTTGTTACTTTTGTTCCTGTTTTTTTTTTTTTTTCTTGTTCATCGTCTCGGAAAATACGCAAATAATTAATAACTTACAGAACAAAACATTTCTTCACAAAACAAAGAAGATGCGCGTATTGAAATGCGCGCCGCGCGTGGAACAGGATTTGAAATGCATGCGGCACGCGCAGCACGACTTTTTTTAGTCATTGTGTTCTGCCGCCGTCATTGATTAAGTTTCCTAACAATCCCATTTAGTAAGCGAATAACTTTTATCGTACCCTTTCTTAGGTACTTAGCCATGGATAAAACCTGTTATTTATTTTATAACTTTCTTTTCATATGAAACTAAAGCCGCAAGGATTTCCAGTTTCGCGCATGTTTGAAAACTAGCAATGATATAGGCCGAGTACACAAATCCCAAAAAATGGCCAAAAAAGCTATCCGGAAATTCTCCAAAACATGTCCATAAATCCAAATTTTACCTCTAAAAATCCTGATTTATCCAACTATTTTTCGAAATAATCATACAATTTGCATAAAATGCGGGATTCTTTTGACCTGTGGTCAGATTGCATGCAGGCACTTAATGTTGCGCTTCCTATGCTTCCAGGCCTTAGAGTGATGCCAACAAGGCATGCAGGGAACGCAACTTATGGGCTAAACCGCTGACCAGTAATATTTGAATGGCAAGAGCCCGCTTGGACCGCCCTTGTCAATTTAACGCACGATTTCGATCGCTGTAATATTCATCGGAAAAGTCGTTGTATCGCACGCATGGCAAGCTCTGGAGTCGCGGATTACGAAGTGTACGCACGCGCCCTGCTAGTGGAAGGAGCTTCTTAGAACCACTCAAATCTGCTTTCATGCTATCCACTGTATTTTTCTAAACATTATCGTCGAAAAAAATCTTTAAATTTTCTAAAAACCCCATTTGACTCTAAAAATCCGGATTTTTACCAATGGCAACAGGGTGGCCAAACTTATGCAACATGTTGTGCCCAACAATGTTTGCAAGATGTTGCGTTGAAATGTTGCGAGGGTTTGGCCAGGCCTTAATATCTACAACAGCTACGTCGACAAAAACGTCACTCTCAAATGAAAACTTTGCTTTAGCGTAAGTCGCGTCTTAAAATGTACAGGGCGAAGTATCCTAAAAGTAATTAGTATCACCCAACTAGTGGACTAATGCAAATCCTGCATTTTGTTTGGCTACGCTAGTAGAGGACTATTAGTAATAGTCCTCGAGTAGCGAAAAGCGTGACGCTTTTTTTCGTTTTATTCCCAAATAAATATTTCTTCAACTTGCATTTGCTAACTTTATTATTGCCTTTTCTGTCCGGCTAGTTGGGTGATACTAAAACAATTAGACCCTTCGCCCTCAATGCATGGCCACGGGTCAAACATAGGAAAGCTTGACAAATTGGTAATACAGACAACGTCATAAGCGCGCCCCCCCCCCCCCCCCCCCCCCGCCCTGAGGGATAAGCAGCTGCATTTGCCCTAAGCTAACTGAAAATAACACTAACCTTCACCCTTACCTCATTGTTGGAAATGCGCAGAGAAAGGCTTAAGCCGTGATCACATCAGGTCTCGATTGTGATCGAATTATAATCGAATTAAATATGAAATGGGTTCACATCAACTAATTACAGTCTCTGATTATAACTGGATTATAATTACTTAAAACAACCTCAAGGGGGTTGTTAGAAGTAATTACAATGCGTAATTGAACAGAATGGTGAACACTCGGTGGTATGAGCAGACGAAACTTCTAATCGCTTTAAGATTTGGATTTGTCATTTTCTGTTCTCTGAAGCTATCCTTGGTTCTCTCCTCGCCTCAAGCATGGTGATGATGATCTTGGCAGCCACGCGATACGGCGCCATTTTGTCTCACACTGCGATGTTACCCTATTGTATTTGAATTTTCGCAGATGTGAACAGAACCATAATTGAATAAAATTGAATGGAGTATGATAGCCTGAATTATACTTCCATTGATCATAATTAACGTTGAGTGTGAACACGGCTTAAGACTTAAAGAGGCACTTCGTGTTAGATGTCAAAATTGGGCGTGCATCTGATTGGGTGCGTTTTTGGACATAATTGGCCGGCGGAGTCGTAGTCGGAAGGATCGGCGGCTTTACATTCCAATTTCAGGTAGATCTTCTCCATTCGGTGGCGATAACCAGAGTTGATGACAGTTAGCGCAGTAATTAATGATCCCAACCGACGCTTTCTAAATCAATCTCCATAAATGAATTTAACCAAGTTTAAAGTGGTACTACGACCAAAAAACACAATTCTTTTTTTTTCTTTGGATTTCAAAACTATGTTAACTAAACACTGACCCAAGTTTGAAGTTCTGATTTGAAATAGACACCTGTTTATTTTAACTAGAATTTTCTTATTTATTGGTCCGCCATTACTAACTTTAAAATCTTGAGAGAACTGGGTCGAGGAGAGAATGACGTCAAGACTCACTATTTTAAGAATGCAATGCGTGTGTACGCGGCTGAATTAATATGCAACACGGGAGTTTCGGGCATTCCGACTTTTAAACCCGTGTTTTGCATATATAATAAATTGCGTTTACACGCTGAAATTTTAAGCTAGGGTGTAAATGACGTCGTTTTCTCTAGATACAACCCTCTGATGTCCAATCGGTCAGTTTTGAACGTGAGTAATGGCGGACCGTGAAATCCAAAACTTACACTCCAAATGAAAAGCCTTCGGATAAAACTGAAAGCTCAAAATTTTGCCAGTTAGGTGTTGAGCGAACACGCTTTCAAAATCTGAAGAAAAAAGGGAAATGATTTTTTGATCATAGTACCATAGTACTTCAAAGAACGTTTTTGAAGAATTTAGATCTTCACCTGTTCTCTAGGGTGTTGCCCTAGCAACTATGGTCGGCTGGCTTTCCTACGGAAACAAGAAATTCGAATCACTTGACTCACAGATGAGGTGTCTTATTCCTCCCTTGAGGCAAGCAATGCTGGACTTCATACCAATGATTGACGCTGATACGAAGGCATTTAGTGGATTCATGGTAAATTGTAGCCTGATTGAGCTAAAGCTTTGAATTTAGTCCTAAACAAAAGGCATCATCTCGAGGCTCTGGAGAATAAATGTAAGGATTTGTATGAGTTTATTCCCCAGAGCCTCGAGATGATGCCTTTTGTTTAGGATTGAATTTTAACATATCGAAAGTGGGCTATTCGCTTTTCGAGAGAAACGAAACTCACCCCAGACTTTCGCGTTCAACGTAGCGAGACAGTTGCACAATACAAAAACGGAGGAAATCTTTTTCACAAAGCTTAACGATGACAGTAGGATGAGAAAAATTGAAGATCAGAGGTTTCGAATAACACAAGGTTTCAAAATTGGTAATCAAAGGGCTAAAAATTCGCATCACTAATATTACAAGAACAAGTTTAAAACGCCGGGCGAAAAAACCCGTGATAGCTCAAATAATACATACATACATACATACATACATACATAGAGGCTTTTCAGGGCTAATGAAACACAATCAACGAAACGAAATAACGTAACAACAACTGTTGTAATAAATATTAAAAAAGTTAATGTGAAAAAGACGGTTCAAACACTTCTCCCGTCAAATTCCGAAACTAAAAATTAAAAGATTAAAACAACGTCACTAGCATGTTTTTTTTTTTTTAAACAGGAAGCAAAGAAACTGTCCAAGGGTACCCCGGAGGAGGAAAAAGTGTAAGGATTTTTATGACTGACCAGCGAAATTTTCAATTTGAAATCAATTTCTTTTCAGTCGGATACTACATTTTCCTCTAAGCATATTATCAATCGCTCTTCCGATCCCAGGCGTGAAAAGGCGTTACAAGACGGACTCAGAAATGCTGTCCAAGTTCCTCTCCTTGTCATCAGAACTGCAACCAAAGTGTGGAACCCGATGGTGGAGCTAGCAAAGGTCGGAAACGTAAACAGCAAATCTGATCTTCAGGTACGACATGGCCGAAACAAAGGCCAGGCCTTGGTTGTTCAAAAGGACAAGACTTATAGTAGAACCAAAATTGAAACGGTTATATTGTCTTTTAAAGTAGTTCATCACTCAAGATTGAGCTTGCAAACATTACACAGTTGTAGCTGGCTAACACATGGGCACGAGGCCCTCGCGTGAAATCGAGGCGAGTGGTCAGCTGGTCCAAGGTGGAGCCCAAAGCGTGCGCCCAACGAAAATATGCAAACCTGGACCTAAGTGGCTGTCAAAACAAAAGGGTTCTTATGTTCCAGCGGTTAGAACATTTGAAGAACAGAGACTGCTTTTCGACAGATATCTTCCCAATAAAACCGAAGGTTAAATTGTTAATCTTCTCTTTGGTGATAGGTTGGTGCTCGCAGTCTTGAAACAGCCGTGTGGGGAGCGTTTTATAACGTTAAGATCAACTTGAACGACATTACTGATGAAACATTTAGCAAGCAGGTTAGTCAAACCGAGTGAACTCCTGTCGAGTGCGAAAAGACTCAAACATGTGATCCGTACCTGAAGCACAATTATGAAAGAGATTTTAGCATTTCGTCCGTAACGCGACAAGCGGCCAGCTGCTGCTTATCATCAAAGCAAGCAAATTCTTCTATCCTCACTTTTGTTTCGTTCTTTTGACAAATTGCTCATTGTCTGTAGAGAACAGTCAACAAAAGCTAAAATGTAATAACTTTCTTTGATTTTTGGTAAAAAGCACATTTCAGCCATACGTTCCCCGTTCTTCGTAAGCGCTATGCTAAAGAGAGAGATTAAGTACAATACAATACAATACAATACAATACAATACAATACAATGTTCTTTATTTCGAGAGGGTAATACATGATTAACCCAGTAAAGAATTTTCTAACACATGGCCCTCTGTAACACAGAAAGATATATATATATATACAAAGACAGACCACAACACCGGGAACTACATGCCCTACCCTTTGCGACAAGTGTGCGGGTTCTTTTACGTCCCACAGAATTATGAACATTGAAGGGTTGTGAGACGGGACCTCCGGCTTATCGTCCTTATCCGAGAAGACTAGAGAGTCTAACCATTTGCAGATGTAATTACAAAATTTGCACTTTCTCCTCAGTTATTTAAAGACCCTGAGTGTTGGTCCGGCCGGAGTTGAACTCACGACCTCCCGCGTGACAGCCCGGTGCTCAATTAACTGAGCCACCGATGCGCGGTGCACGTTTCAAGGCAAAAAACGCCAAACTACACGAGGGCAAGGTGCTGTTTCTTAAAAAAGCTTGAAAATGTTCTTATCCCAACTGGTACGACCTCTCTTTTGATAACTTCCCCGATATCTGTAGCTAACAGAAGAGAAATTAGCTAAAATCTAACAAGTTTCTTTAAGTTTTGGTAAAACGTACATTTCAGCCTGTCGTTCCAAATCTCCTCCTTCTCTACTATATGATCCTCTCTGTAGGAAATCCTCCGAATGGAATTCACATGTGGGTTTTGACTGACTTGTATTCTCATGTGTATAAAGAAGTACACGGCTTAGGCTCAAATAATAGCCTTGATATGTTTAGCTTCAGCGCAGCCGCTATTTGGTTGCTATGATCGATCGTAGCCAGCTGCTGGAGAAGCGTCACGGAACGTCTTGGGAAGCATTGCGTCACGCTTCTCTAACAGGCTATGATCCATCATTTATTGATCTATGTTAATTGTCTGAACCGTCAGGCACTGCCCTGTTTACCGTACTGCTTCATGTAGCCCCGGAACTCAGAAAAGGATGCTTTATTGCTGATATTCCTTTAGATTGTGGCTTGTCTGAGCTAAAGTGACTCCTTTTGTCCTCATCTTGACAGGTTCTTGAAGAAGCTCATTCCTCTTTAGAGACCGCGCAGGAAAAATGCAAAGAGATACTAAATATCCTCGACAATAGAAAGTCTTGAGTTGCATTGCACAACTAGTTGCACAACTAGTTTGCAAAAATCGAGGGCGTTTTTAGGCTATTTAAAATAATTCTCAAAGTTCTATTTATTAACGCTTCATTTCAAGCATTTTCTGGTAATGGTAGCTCTTGAGCACGTCACACGGAAAACGTACTAGATGTATTAACAGCAAGAAACAACAAATTACAATGCCTTTATAGGATGTTTTGAACCATCCTCTAGAGACACCAATAACAATAGAGAAATGTACGACTTCTGGTTGACGAACAAAAGACGCTAATGAGAGATCTTTTGTTTTCGTCCACCAACATAGCGGCGATGACGTCACGTACAAACCTTCTATTTAAACTTTTGAATTCAAATTTAAGAAAATGGTTAAGAGTTATTCACCAAAGGGTACAGTTAACGAATCATAACAAGCGAAAAGTGTTGCGTCATTGCCACCATATTGATGGATGTAACTTATAGATTTCCGCCATGTTGACTAACGTAAACAATAGATATCTCATTAGCCACTAGCAAGTGTAGATGATTGTTAGGTCGGTAGCAAGCCGCCTATATATACTAACAGAAACCCATAAGGGTTGAAACGTGTAACGCACGTTCACAGCTTCCGAATATTCAGTGCGAACTGATTGGTTGAATGTTTCAGTGCTAAGTACCATATTTGGAAACCCCTCGCTCTTGTTGTTCCAAATATGGTACTTAGCAAATTGAATATTCAGAAGCTTTTTTCCCAGCACACAAGGGGCCGTTACACGTTTCAACTCTTATGGGTTTCTGATACTAATCATAAACATTTTAGACGAGAAAAGAAAACGGCAAAGGACTATATCTGTGCAGAACATTAAAAAAAATGCCATGAATAAGGCAATAATTTTGTAATGAGATACAGACGCTAAGTTTGTAATTTTAGGTAAGAACTTCTTAGTACAAGGCTTCCGTTCACATTGAAGTTGGTGCCGGCAACTTTGAATGTGGCTGAGGCGAAAAAAATTGTCTTTATGCGTTGTTACTTTTTTTCCTGTTTTTTTTTTTTTTTTTTTTCATGTTCATCTAACTTACAGAACAAAACATTTCTTCACAAAACAAAGAAGATTCGCGTATTGAAATGCGCGCCGCGCGTGCAACAGGATTTGAAATGCATGCGGCAGGTGCAGCACGACCTTTTTTTACTCATTGTGTTCTGCCGCCGTCATTGATTAAATTTCCTAACAATCCCATTTAGTAAGCGAATAACTTTGCCATTTATCGTACCCTTTCTTAGGTACCTAGCCATGGATAAAACCTGTTATTTATTTTATGACTTTCTTTTCAAATGAAACTAAAGCGGCAATGGTTTCCAGTTTCGCGCATATTTGAAAACTAGCAATGATATAGGCCGAGTACACAAATCCCCAAAAATGGCCAAAAAAGCTATCCGGAAATTCTCCAAAACATGTCCATAAATCCAAATTTTACCTCTAAAAATCCTGATTTATCCAACTATTTTTCGAAATAATCATGCAATTTGCATAAAATGCGGGATTCTTTTGACCTGTGGTCAAATTGCATGCAGGCACCTAATGTTGCGCTTCCTATGCTTCCACGCCTTAGAGTGATGCCAACAAGGCATGCAGGGAACGTAACTTATGGGCTAAACCGCTGACCAGTAATATTTGAATGGCAAGAGCCCGCTTGGACCGCCCTTGTCAATTTAACGCACGATTTCGATCGCTGTAATATTCATCGGAAAAGTCGTTGTATCGCACACATGGCAAGCTCTGGAGTCGCGAATTACGAAGTGTACGAAAGCGCCCTGTTAGTGGAAAGAGCTTCTTAGAACCACTCAAATTTGCTTTCATGCTATCCACTGTATTTGTCTAAACATTATCGTCGAAAAAAATCTTTAAATTTTCTAAAAATCCCATTTGACTCTAAAAATCGGGATTTTTACCAATGGCAACAGGGTGGCCAAACTTATGCAACACGTTGTGCCCAACAATGTTTGCAAGATGTTGCGTTGAAATATTGCGAGCGTTTGGCCAGGCCTTAATATCTACAACAGCTACGTCGGCAAAAACGTCACTCTCAAATGAAAACTTTGCTTTAGCGTAAGTCGCGTCTTAAAATGTACAGGGCCAAGTATCCTAAAAGTAATTAGTATCACCCAACTAGTGGACTAATGCAAATCCTATATTTTGATTGGCTACGCTAGTAGAGGACTATTAGCCATAGTCCTCGAGTAGCGAAAAGCGTAACGCTTTTTTTCGTTTTATCCCCAAATAAATATTTCTTTAACTTGCATTTGCTAACTTTATTATTGCCTTTTCTGTCCGGCTAGTTGGGTGATACTAAAACAATTAGACCCTTCGCCCTCAAGGGCCACGGGTCAATAGCCCATTCGTCTTCGCCTCATGGTCTATTGACCCGTAGCCCTTGTTAAATAGGGTACAAGCGGTTTCAGAGTGAGAATAGAATATAAAAGGCTCAAATTTGTATGCTCACATGGTCTTCAAAACCTCAAATTCGGTGACTTCATGACGTTGTTGTTATGGCTAGTAGTGCGTGTCGTGTTCCTCTTTTAGCCTTAGCTTTTCTTTATCATATTCCCTGTTGTATTGTGGACTACGGCAAGAAAAATGCACTGAAATGCGTTCTGCGTGTGGTATGGCTGCGTTTTTAGTGTCAACATTCAAACCTGCCGAATTGAATGTTTGAATTGTTGATTTGAAGGCTTGAATAGGCAAATAGACCTTATTCACAATATCCGCCATGTTGGATTTGCCTTTATCATGCAAATTAGCTACACTTCTGAGGGGGCAAACAACACAAGCTCGAGAGGTTATAACGAACATCTTAGCCACACAGATGATTTGTTTCATGTTCATTGAATGTTTATCACCTAAGTACTAAAATAGAATGCTTACACAAGTTACTTCGATGTTTTTTTTAGTGAAAAATGAGCAGATAACAAAGTAGAAAGTCAAAATATCGGAGGCAGTCAAAAGATATAAAATTATTATAAAAGATACTTAATTCAAATCCTAAAATGAAATTTTAGCAATGTTAATTCAATATTTCGACGAGCCGATTTTCCGCAATTTGCCTTTATTCCAATGTTTGTCCCCTAGCACAACACATGGCTAGTTTCCATGACAATTTGAAAACCAACATGGCGGCTATCGTGAATAAGGGCTATTGAATGTTGAATTGCCGAATGCACGTTTGAATTTTGATACTAAAAACGCGCCATACCACGTGCAACAGTATTACTTCTCATTCCTTAACCAATGATATTCTTGCTTTGTGGCGCTGTCATTGCCGGAGCTGTCGTCGTTGCTAAAACTCCCTATTCTGTATGTTGTTATCCCTTGGGCAAAAGAGCTTTTTCAAGAATTTACGAAAATCTTTCATCTGAACGAAGTAAATTACGACATTCGTCGAGCTATTCAACTGGCCAATGGCCGCGCTTGCGTATCGCAAAGTATAGTCTGTCTGAAAATCCAGAGATGACTGGGAGATCTGGTTATAAACCAGGAATGAGATATAGAAAAAGTTAATAATCAAATTTGTGATCGCGATTGTAACAACAAGGGTGATTCCTCGGATTCTAAGGGCTATTAACTTGGCCTTCAGTGCATCATTAACCGAATTGCAGGCAAGCGTTCTATGACTTCTACTCCACATTGCCGTGACCAAGGAAACGTTGGCGAACGTTATGAATAGGTATGGTGCAACGAATTGCACGGAGATGATAATGAACATCATTGGGAAGGGATAAGAGTGTTTCCGATACATGCAGATGATAGTGAAATGAGTGGCGTTGATATCCTTTCTTTGCCCCTCGAAAGTCACGGAAGAAAGACCTGCCCATATGATTCCCAAGATCCAAGCAACCTTCATCATTTTAGTCACTGAAGAGAAGCTGGAAGTTCTTGGTGTTTTTCTTGTGGACAAGTACTTTTCTAAGCTGATCACGACCATAATGTTAATGGTGGTGAATACGAAAACTATGGCAGAGTATCGCACCATCTTGCAAGTCCAACCACTTTGGAAGACATCGAATGATACTTGAATGCACGTAAAAGGAAGAAATATACTCGTGAATAAGTCGGACAGAGCTAAGTTCCTCAGGGATAAATGTAAGTTCTTCATAAAGCAGCTTGAATACATTCGGCCTCTTAAATTCTCACGTTTCTTCAGATTGTCATTTCGCAGGTAAAGGAGAAGAAGCAAGTTGCCCACAATTCCTGTCACTGTCATGGAAGTGAACATAAAGCATAGGGCAAGCTTCGCCCTGAATCCCGCCGGGGTAAAAACATAAACTGCTGATGGATTTTCCCCCGTGTGGTTTACAAAGCTGTTGTTCAGAGAAATTGGCCACGATTGGTTAACTGTCATTTTTCCCCAAATTTCAGCGACACCTCCTAAAGAGATAAAAAAAAATCTGTGGTTTGCTTCTTCAACGTTCAAACTTTCTCAAGTGGTGTAACCCTTTACAAATAGATGGCGTGAAAAGGGAAAAAATTTTGGCGTGCATTCGTCCAAAGCACGAGGATTTGCTGGTGCCTCGATTTCAGCCCTCGCAATTTGTTATTCGAACGCAGTCTCGAACGCAGTAAATAAATGATGGAATTATAGGTGGTGAGCAACCAATCTCTAGAGACACAGATAACAATACTCCAATGTGCAATTGCTGGTGGACGAAGAAAAGGAGCAATAATGAGAGATCTTTTGTTTTCGATGACGATGACGTAAATTGAAAACCACCTATTCCGGGTATGCTCAAGTCACCATCGTTAAATTCAATTTAAGCCTTGTTTGTAATAGTAATCCAATATCCAGGCGTTAAATGCGGTTGTTTCTTTTGAAATAATGGCAATTTAAATCGGACCAGATTATCAGGTTACAGGCATGGTAGTATTAAAAATTACTTTTCTGGTGGGACTTTCGATCAACGGGCCGCCGAATCCATAGCAAATTAAAGGTCTGTGGTTTCTCGCTCGTTGAATTAACCTCAGAAATTAAGAATTGGCTAATGTTTGTGTACTTCAAATTCTCTTTTCGCAGACTGCATTCTTTTTATTTCGCTCTGAAGCTGATAGTTAATGTAATTACGTAACGATGCTATTACGTGGCACGAAATTTGGACGTTACGTATGTGTTTTTAGAGAGCAATGTAATCGAAATGCTAACGTTTCGTTTGTTATTTCATCCTTTTACTTCTGAACGGAAAATACCTTTTTTCGCAAGGGAACAAATCTTTTTTATTGGCGATGTCTACGATGGTGTAAATTTTGGCTGAAAGAATTTTTGGGTATTTTTCCGTTCTCGAAAACAACGATAAGCCATGCCCAGAGTTTTTATGGGGTTTCTTACTTAAATTCAGAACATTATGCTAGCATTTTGCGACCATTTTATTGAGGCAAAAGCATTAAAGCACTTTTCGAGCATTTGATAGTCACGTTTCCCAGAAAATCATATTATTCCAGAGAAAATAAAAATGAAAATATTTCTTGACAGAAAAAGTAACAAACAGCTTTCTAAGGACAGTCAACTACTAAGTTATAGTTGTCTAAGTCTCTTAATTTTTTTTTATTAAAGTGCATGTTCAATTTATCACTAAAACAAACTTTTCCACTTTATTTATTCTACGAAATCGTCCTGAGCTTATTGTGCTGTTTATTTTTTTTTTAGAAACTTTTTATTGAAAATTCACTTTCTATTCACTTTGAAGGACAAGGAAAGTGGTCATAGTTCAGGGGCACCCGAAGAATCTGTTCCTCACATTATCTGTTCCCCAGAGGAATCTTGCTGGCTGGCAAAAATACAGGTGTTTCGATGAGCTGGCTGGGAAATTTATTATTGATAGAGGTTTTGCCCGGGAATTACTGACTTTTTCTAGCATTTCAACCCGAGCTGGCTGTAGAAACTCTGAAGACTGAGGACGACTAAAAAAAAAAAAAAAAAAAAAGAACCCCTTCCCTCTCCCAGAGAATAGTCACAAACATACGACGGTTGGTCAGAGTGATTGCGCTTGCGGAAAAAACCTGTTTTGTCTCGGTTTTGTCGCTTTTGTTCGTTCGTTTTGGATCGAGGGATTTGAAAGCGCGCGGAATTCCTGGCTGAGAAATAAATTTGATCAGCTGGCTGGGAAACCAATCAATTTTATCTAGCTGGCTGGGAAATTTCTTGTGTGTCTTGCTTGCTAATGTTTTCCCAGCAACACTGAAAAACACCTGAAAATGCCTTAATAACATTTATTTTCATTAACTGGGGTATAATAATACATTTTACAACAAATTGGTCGTTGGGTGCCCCTGATAGTTTGATCCATGACCGAGCAAGGAAGCAGAGAGTTTTAGTTTAGAATTAGAATTACGCCGGTTACAGTGCAGAAAATTGTTGAGCGGAAGGGCTTTTTGAGGTGTTAGACACTTGAATATCAAAGAATAAACAATAATGGGTGATTTAGACGATTGTACTTTGCTGTATTGAATACATTCACTTGTATGCGTTTAGTTGACAAACCACCTATACACGTACTTTTTTCAACACCGGTTCACACCCTGTTGAAGCCTTGTGTTATGAGCATTGCCGCGAAGCATTTCATTGACGTTTTTAGGAGAAAATCGAGCATGTAAGTGGAAAAATATTGAGCATTAAGGTGGAGCATAACCGAGTAGGGAACAAAACATGAGGTGCAAGTCTTTTTTAGCCTCATCAATTAAGGTAATTTTAGTTATTTTAACAGTTGTGTACAAACTTACGTAATTTAGGGATGAACAAATAAATTGAAATTGAATTAAAAGTACAGGATGGTTTTATGAAACCCACCCTCCCACCCCCCTCCCCCGCATTGTCCTTGCTTGCTTATAACAGAGACGTTAAGATCTACGACGGCGACGGTCGACGAAAACGTCACCTCAAAATATAACTTGGCTCTATCATAAGTCTTTCGCGATTATCTAGTCTCGTTCACGTCCTACAATATGGGCGACGTATCCTAAAAACAAATTGGTACAAACGGTTTCAGAGTGAAAAGAGAGAATGAAGGATTTTCTGTTGCATGTTTACGTTGTCGTCATAACCTCAAATTTGGTGATTTCACTTCGTCGTTATGCACCGATCAACTCGAAACTTCGCCCCCCCCCCCCCCCCCCCCCCCCCAAATCCGGCCCAAACTACAGGCATTTGAACTTTGAAGATTGAATCGCTCAAATTCCCATCCCCTGGGGCCAAAATAGTGTTCAAATGCCCTACCCTGTTGTCGGATTTGACTGTTTGCCCCCGACTTTTGAAGACCTTTTTTGTAAGCCAATCACTCAAAAATGCTATATCTCTTCCTTTAAACTCTTGCATCTCGTTCAAACACGAAAAAAAAAAAACTCATTTGAAGCCTGACTCTTCCGGTTGAATTTTGCCCACCCCACGCAGGCAAAGGTCAAATTCCCCACTCCCCGGGCACAGAAGATAGTCAAATGCCCGGGGGTTTCCCGGGGGGGGGAGGGGGGATGTTGAAGTTTCGATTTGATCGGCGCATTATACTGAGGACCGCAAACATATACTTGCTAAAATCCGTGCTGCATGTGCAGCACGATTATTTATGGTCTTTTAACCATAGATGATATTGTTTTGTGGCGTTGTCG
>NC_090876.1:46081895-46104395 GCF_036669935.1 Montipora foliosa
GAGTTATCAGCGGTTTTTGCCACATGAACGAGACTAAGGGGTCATTTTGTATTGAATTGACCCTTAAGCCTCGTTTGCATGTAGTTTTAAACAAAAGAAAATTTGCCTGCAGGCTCAACTCCAATAAGGACTATTTGCGTTATTGGAATCACTTTGTGACTATTTCAACTTTTTTAACACGACAAGGGTGTGGTAGTTCCTCAAAAATGAAACTGGCCGTTACGGCGTTTAATTTAGGGGAAAAAATGAAAATTTATCCTCAAGTGCTGACGTTCTTCATAACAAACCTCAGATTTGGCTATTTCACGTTGTTGTTTTGCAGACGACAGCAAAGAAATAAACAAAAGTGAAAAACGCACGCGCAGAGCGTGCAAAGCTAATGTTTTTGTCCACTACATATGAAAATTTGTGACGTTCTCATTACCATCACCGCTGTCGTTGCTCACATCCCTATTGTTTGGAGGGGGGGGGGGTGGGGGTAGGTGTACGTGGATAAAGTCATCACTGAGAGCCAGTATAACAGATTCAGTTACAAGGGATAGGGATATTAAATAAGGATTTAATCAGTTAGTGTAGTTGTTTGACAAAAAAACTAAGGGCGCTTTTCATTTGACAGAACTGACCGGCCACACCAGGCATTTGGAAGGACTAACTTTACACCGCCTTCAAATTAACACTCTTCGAGGATGATATACAATCCTCCGGAAGAATGCAAGGGATTATCATGCAAGTGTTCCTTCAAATTGTTGCATTTTCGTTGCAAACCGATGGGTCTGGCCGGCCATTTCTGACAAAAGGAAAGCGCCCTAAGTGTACCATGAACTTATGACCTGCACTGGGTAGGTATAAAGTCTGCATACGAGCCAAATGGTCCATCAGGCCGGAGCTTATCCCGGTTTCCATGGCATGAAGCGACTAGGAGTATTTCTTCTCCTCCATGGATTGGATGGAGGTCCATCGCAGGGTTACCCCCAGCATTTCGCCGGTACCCATTTATACACCTGGGTGGAGAGAGGCACCGTGGGAGTAAAGTGTCTTGCCAAAGAACACAACACAATGTTCCCGGCCAGGACCCGAACCCGGACCATTCGCTCCGAAGTCGAGCACACTAACCATAAAGCCACCGCGGCAAATTTCCCTTTCGCAAACGGTCGTTGCCATTTACAACGGTCGATTACACACTTCACTTCAAAGAAAATTAAAAGAAACAAACTAAGAAAAAATATTAACAAAACTTACGACAAAAAAGGAAAAAAAAAAACATTTATAAAAGAAAAACTGGAGGAAAAAAAGAGTCCGAAAATTTCAAGACTCGAACTCGGGTTCTTAACCCTCACTCTAACCAGAACCCTAACACGAACCCCAACTCATATGACCAGCGAGACACAAAGCCCACTAACCGCAACCTTTTGAGTTCTTAGACCTAATGAGTGTAATTCAGAGCTAAAAAATTGGCATCGACCGTTTCAAATGGCAACGACCGTTTACGAAAGGGAAATAGCCTCCCACTAGCGCATGACCTGCTCTGTTGATGCTTTTTTTTGTCGCGTAGGCCAAGCTTCAACTCGAGTATTACTCGCAATGAACTTAGCCTTGTACAAACTTATCACGTTTGTGACAAAGGTGTTTACCACACATTTATTACACTTCTCCCTATTAATTTAAGAAATCAGAATTAAAATATATTAGAAATCAGCATTCTAGTAACGCGTTCGTCACTTTCTGTCTTCAAGTTGGCAAAAGCGAAATTATAAATCTTTAACCGATACGACAAACCACTCATTTTTAGAAACAAGCGATAGGAAATCAAGAATAGAATGCTGACGCAAGGACTGCACGTTTCAGATCAAAAATGAATTTGTTTCTACCAGATGAAATATGACTTATCGCAAAACTAAACCCCTTGAATGAGCTTTCTGATATTTTCGGGAAGGAAGCAAACAGCCCATTTTAGAAATTTCTCTCTGACGTGGTTAGTGGCTATGAATACTCGAACTAAAAAGTACAAAAAGGCACTTTTTCAGAAAGGGTGGTTTCCTGTAAACACAAGCCACGGACCGCTCGTAAGTCGTTTCTGGAGAACAATCTTCTTAATCCAAGTTGCATTGAGTATCAAGGCTTGATTCGGTTTGCCATATGCGGGCTGAAAATATCTCTAGTTTCAACTGTAACAATTACTAAATAGAACTCAAATAGAGATTATGAGCATTACGCAATAAATCGTTCATTTTCTGAAAATGCTTTTTTTTTTGCCATATTTTCTCCACATGCTCAAATATGTCTACCATATACAGTCTCTTCTTCGCCTTCTATACCATACATTCACTTCAAAAAGTCAGACGAACCACTTGTCATTGAAAATACCGATACAATTCTCGCCATTACAGCGTTTAGTAAATGTGTTTTCATGTACCCAAAAAGCAATAGACAAATTGGAAGCATTAAAATTGAACGTAAAATCGTGCCTCCAAGCAATTAAATGAGACTTTCTCCAAGTCTTACAACAGAGTCTTGAGGTAAAACCTTTTGTCGATATCAAAATTAGTTACAACCTATTTTATTCTGCCGTTAAATTAAGATAATGTGGATGTAAAAATTATAAAAATTGGGACTTTATATATTACTTGTAAATGGTTTGAACCCAGGAATCATGACGTAATTAAGTGAAGTACGATCGTTCGGGTGAGTGTAGTCCTATTAAAGGAGGACTGTTTAGGCCGGATTACATACCGCATGACCGGTGGCCTACAACTTTCCGCACCCTACAAACGCCTTATCATAATCGCCGACATCAACAACAGACAAACACTACAGTCGATCAATAACATCACGACTTAGTTGACCAACCACATAAACGACCTGTGGACTGTTTCTCAAAAGTCCCGATACGTTTCGGGCCTATTTCGGCTGCCACAATTCCCTTTATATCTTCGCAACGCCGAGGTTCTAAGCCACCAAACTTCGCAATCCTCTCAGTTTTTCTTACATTAAAAACATGTTAAAGGAACAGCTTTTCAAAATAAGCAGATTGCAGTTTGAAAACTGGCTTCTCGGGCACGAAAAGTTCTCGGGACTTTCGCGAAACAGACACAAGGGGCCCGTTTCTCGAAAGTCCCGAAAACATTTCGGGCCCGAAAAGTCATTTGTAAACTTGCCAACCGCTTGTAAATGAACGCCTATCTTTTAACATGTTTTCAAGGTAACAAAAAGCAAACTGACTGTGAAGTTTGACGACTTAATTCCCCTCCGTCCTTGAGATACAGAGGGAATTGTGACACCCGAAAATGGCCCGTAAATTTTCGGGACTTTCGAGAAACGAGCCCCAGGCTCTAACGCTAACCAGCGTTAAATACCATGGCCAGCGCTAACCACGCTTCGAGCAACCGACCCCAGAGTTTTCAAACCACTGTTCATACCACAGAGTGTTCATTACACAAATTAACTCTGAACATGACTTCCGCTCAGGTTGTCGAAATGTCAGTCATTGACAATGTCATCCGAAACAGTCCTTCTCAGAACTACACTTACTCGGACGATCGTTTTTATAAGTTGTTGCCGAAAACACCTTCCTGTCTATTGGGAAAAAATTCATGAACTATCTTTAACGTTTTTGCAGTGAACGATGGATGTAAAATCTTAATTAAACTTAATTAAATTGCTATCAATAGACTACGATGACACTCATTCTGCCTTGTCCATGACGGCAGGAAAAGTCACAATTTTGACTTCCTTTCCAAAATCACACACGACCGTTTTATTGTCACACACGTTCACGTAACGCACAAAAACTGTCGTGTCATCATCACCAAGCAACACAGTTTTCACGCGTCTTCCAGTGCGGACATCCCACACAGAAATGTGTCCCTGGAAAATGAGAAGAAAGCTAGGAGTTAGCAAACACAAAAAGTTCTTATTTTGCCTCCACTGTTCAACCGGGCACTCGAACTAGATGATATATATGGGCGCGTTGACCTGCCAAGTCACCGTGCCATTTAGTTAGCATTGGAATATATAGGTACAAAAACATTCATACATCAACTCTGTTATGACGAAAAGGGCAATGCACCAGAGCCGGACACGAAAACCCTTTAAAACCACCAGGTGAAAAACAAACCATGAAACTTGCACCTTCGACCAAGGCAGTGGTTCCACCCTTGGGATTCTAGGGTATCCTTATTGAAAAACACTATTTACAATGTAATTGAACGCTATCATATACAGCCTAACACGCGCGATATATCAATCAACAAAACTGGACTTGTGCACGCGGCCAAGGCTGACCGTAGAATGCCTCACGCGCTAAACGGTCGCAAAATGCAAACGGCGATCACATGGCACCCCAAGCGCTTACCACTCCCAACCAGGCCTCTGCTACGTGCCGGCAAAATAGCAATTTATGCTAATAAGGATTATCAGAAATTACATTTTTTTGACACACCAATCACCAAACGAATGATTGGATTAGTTCCTTACGAAACGTTATTGCTGCGTGGGAGGGGAGTCAGGAAACACGAAACTTTTGGCTTTGCAAACGCGTTGATAAACTAAATCAAACGTTTCGAGCGTTAGCACTTCGTCACAGCGAATTCGTTCCAGGATGGGCTAACGCTCGAAACGTTAGATGACAAATCTCTATTTTATTGGTTGATTTAACATTTCAGTGTCGCGTTTTCCGGTCACGGTGGCCGTTTGCCGCTTCCACGTGAAAGTGGAATTTTCTTTTTGTTTTTCTTCCAATTAAATAAATTTTTTGTGGAAAAAAAGGAGAACCCCAAAACTATTTTCCGGTAAGTCAAACAAGTAAGAATTAGGTATAATGGTTACAGTAGATCGTCAATAACTGACTCTTTACCGCTCATGTTGACTCCCAAAATAGCTTCACCGAAACTCGCAAAATTTGACAGGTAAGGATTTTCACTCTATATAGACCTTATTCCAAAATGGCCGTCATTTAAATATTCTTTTTGTTTTTATTCAAATTAGCCCTTGATGCCTCGTTCTTGAGCCGTAAATTCAACAGAATGTTTTGCCTTGAACGAGGAATCAAGGTTTAATTTCAATAAAAACAAAAGAATATCTAAATAGCGACCATTTTGGAATAAGGTGTATAACGTCTTCCAGGTGATCTGGTGACGTAATTCGGAGGACTGGGGAGAAAACCGTGCGCGGCCTTATTTTCGAATTCAACTTGTTAGAGGCGAGGTTAGAGCTCGTCGTCGGGTCTACTTGAATGTTCATTCAGTAACAGGAAATGTGGTAGACACGGAATGATCTGTTGAGTTTCGGCGATGAAAATACTGCAGGGAGTTTGGAAACAACACCTAAGGCCGCGCGCGGTTGTGGGATACGGCGTTAAAATTTTTCTTCCCAGTCCTCCAAATTAAGTCACCAGATCACCTGGTTGTCCTTAATTAAATACTCGAGATTAACATAGTCCATTCCGAGTTGCTATAATCAACTATCATCCAAACAAACACAACATTGTAACATACAGTTGAAACGGAAATGTTGGCATGCCCACCTGTCCTCCTGTAATAAACAGAGATTTCGACAGCATGGCGACGTTGGAGCACAGATCTGGGAACTAAGAAAACATATTCTCTTCTTCATCACTTTTTTCCGGGTATCAGACAATACGGAGAATCAGCGTCGTGTGTACGTAAAACGGCAGATTAGAGCGGTTTTCAATTGAGCGTCGAAAGTAATTAAATAATTACTTTGGTTTATGATTACTTCACTCAGTGATTGGTTCAAAGTTCTCGCGCCATTTTTTCATCCAATCAGAAGTGAAACCAAAACCAATCGTGGCTCACGCGTGCACATTTTCCCGCGCTTTGTGTCGGCCACGTGTAACTACTTCGAGTTTTGATTGGTTTGTCGGATTGTCTCAGTCCTTTTTGATTGGCTAAAGTAATTACTTTGGTTTTGGTTTTACGACACTCAATTGAAACTCGCTCTACTGCTTGTCATAAAAGCGCGAAAATTTTCTTAAGGCTAGTTCCCACTAGCGACATAACGATCATAATCATAATCACAAGCACGAACATAACGCTGTTATGTCGCTTATGTCTTAGTGGGAACGTCCAGAAACATAATCATAGGCGCCCTTATGATCAACCTAATCATAATCATAAGAAAACGATCGACCATTTTCTTATGATTATGATTATGGCTTTGACTATGACTATGACTATGTCGCTTTTCTTTGCAGTGGGAACGCGAAAATCATAACGATATAATGAGAAACATAATGACGCAACGGGGTCATTGTCTTTTGGCCAATTAAAGTCTAGGACCAGTACTTTCGGGTCGGTTCATTTTCAAGATGGCGGCCAGCTTCGAGGAAAAGCTTTACGTTTTTAGAGCGGCAGTCCCCACTAGAACATAAGAAGCTTATGTTTATGTTTATGATTATGATTATGCTTATGATCCTTATGTCGCCAGTGGGAACTAAGCTTAAGCATGACTTGTCTCTCTCTTTAAGGGCGTTGCTCGACATCTGTAGTTAACAGGCCGAAAATGAGCCAAAAGCAAACTATTTTTTTTTTGGGAAAGACGTACTGGAGTAGTGCGGCCCAGTGGTTAGGAGGACGCTTGCCTTAAGACCCGGAGATCCCGGGTTCAAGACTCGTTCTGACCACTCGTTGAATTTGTTCCTGGTAGTCCCTGGTTCAACTTCTCGGACGTACTTGTAAATAGTCAACTGGTTTGCCTCCGGCCAGTTGGGATTCTTAACAGTTGTTGTTGTTGTTGTGTTGTGTCATTTCGTTAATTTTTGTTTCATTGGCCCAAAAAAGCCCCTATGGGAAGTCGTCAATTAAGTATGTATTGTATTGTATTCCATACTTCTCTGGTGGCCCACAACTATCTCATTGAAACAAAATGGTCACAGAAAATTCAAATCACTCGCTTGAATTTGGGGTCGTGTCGTACTGACCTCATTGAACGGGCTTCAGGATTGGCAAAAAGAAAGAACAAAGATAACAGATAACAATCCATTTAGCACAGAAAACAACAGGAAGTACGACGCTATACAGCCAATGAAATATAATGTTCAACAAGAGGTACGACCCTGCCCTGAATTTGCAGTGAGTGTTTAGTGATTTCCTGTGAGTGATCTGAAATTGCTGTGAGCATTTTCTTTTGATGCGACAGTTGTGGGCCACGGTATATTTCAGCCAGCCGTTTGCCGTAAAGCGATGCTAAATATCTCTCATTGGTTACCCCTTTGCCCATGCATGAGTGGTATAGAATATGACGCGAAATTTCTCAGCAAATCACAAAGCGGAGCAATGCATGGTTGAGGTTTTAAGACAAATCGGTTCTTTTTATGACATGATAAGCAATTCTCAGGGTAAATCGGGCAATCTGATTGGCTGGTTGTTGGCCCGGATTTTACGTACGGACCATTACCATGAAAACGGTCCGTTTCCGTACTTTTTAATCTCTCCCGGGAAATTCAAGTTGAGCGAAACACAAAAATTTCTTGAAAAGCGGAATTTAAATTTTTCATCACAACAGTACAATAATTATAGGAAGCGGAATTTAGTTTTACATGTAAAAGGTTACAGTTCAAAGTTTGCTGATGGAAGACGAAGATTACGAACACTCATCAAGCGGAGAAGTGTCCGACCGCCCAAAGAAATAGAAACGATGCCATATAATAAACAACTTGATAGCCTCACTTGCTCGGGACCGTACTGGGGAATATTGGCCCTTGGTTGGTTTTGTACGGACCTGGCGCTGCCACGACCTCGGGCCAATATACCCCAGTACGGCCCTCTTGCTCGGATAGTAAGAGGCTATTATTTAACACTGAATTAATTGACTTCCTTCAACCGTGTGCATATTGCATATCACATACTGCTGGTGTATCCCAAGTACGTTTTCAGGACTCGGTGTTCTTATGGGGGGTGACTTTGTTGGTTCTCTACTCTGACCAAAAGGTTTCTCGCTAGGTATTCCAGTATTCACTTCTCACCAAGAACCAACACTTGACTAAGATATGATCTTCGTTAATTTGATTTTCATGTTTCCCGACTGGTAGAGACCATGCAATCGGCTTCATAAGCTTGGGACTCACGATATAAAAAGATTGTTTTTCCTTAACATACCTGTTTCAGACGATGCAAACACTCGCCACGTGACCTGTCCCAAATGCAAAGCACGCTTTCCAAACTTACGCTCAGCAAGTGCTCCGCTGTGCATGTTACAGCAGTCACGGATTTCACGTGACCTCGAAGATGCTGCAGACATTCGCCACTTATCACATCCCAGACGCGCACGCCTCCATTAGCAGCGCCGCTGACCACTTGACGGTTATTTGTCTAAATGGAAGGAAGGGTTATTTTTAAGTGACATATTTTACCAACATATAGCGAAGACACAATTTTGAAATTCCGTGCGTGTATGTGCCGAAAAAAAAAAACGGGGTAGGACATTCAAGTGATAGGTCCAGAGATTATGTTTTAGTCTTCGCTCATTCCATAACATCTTTTTTTCTCAGAGAGCAAGAGATGGGATTTCAAAAAAATCCTTCTATAACTGGTCATGGCAGAGAGCGGAAATTTACTATCCTGCACGAGGTTTATCGCCGCATGCAAAAATATACCATCTTCGCCCATTTTTTTTTTCTAACTTTATACCTATCGTCTCACTTGATCTTTGATAAGACGTCTAGCTTTGTGTATTTCATTGACTTATAAATGAGATCACAGTCCTTCTCCCAAAACTCATCTTCAGGCGCCAGTGGTTCAAAAGGTGATTAACGCTATCCACCGGATAAATCCTTAATTTCTATCCTTTGGATAGCGCAATTGGTTTCGCTATGACTTTATCCACTGGATAGTGATTTATCCGGCGGATAGCGCTATCCATCGTTTGAACAACTGGGACCAGGACGATAAATAACATATCTTTACCATATCTATGGTAAGGGCGGTGATACTGTCCGCATGTCCGTGTAATGTGTAAACACACACGCATTCATCAGTCCGAAAAACCTATAACGAACGAAACAAAAAAATCCGAGTTACGTCAGCATAATCCTAAAAATAACGACGGTGTTATCACTGGAATGCACTCACAATTCCATATGGTTTTACGCTGAAACAATTTGAACCTCAAATCCATGTCTTGAGAAATTACCAAAACTCGATAATTCAGTTGCAGACACAGCAAACGGGACACTTACCTTGAGTGTTCTGTCGTGACTTCCAGTGATGACCCGTCCTTCCATGACACCCAGCACACTTATGGGTTGATGGTGAGCCCGCAGTTTGTGAATCACCCTACACTGCGGACTATCTATTGAAGTGCACGCGCGGGTCCCTTTGACGCCGACTGCTGTAGAGGCTTCGCTGTTGGACGCATCGAAAATTCTAGATGTTTGTGCTTCAGATTTTCTCGTAACTCTAGGCGAGGACCGCTTTATAGGGGAGTTTTCTTGAAGGGCCCATCGTGTGGGCACCCCAAGGGTTAAGAACTCCAGTGTCCCATCCAAACGAGCCACCACAATTTGAGGGCTGAAAACGAGCCAAGGATACCAAATTAGTTTTATTTAAAGTCTATAAATAAACTTTTAGCAGGTTACTTTCAGGATCCACAAGGAAAAATGACAAGTATTTCCACAATTCTTCCTAACTACAAGCTAATGATATAGGAAGAGAAACATTTAAAAGGAACAGATAGTTGGAAAACTTATTAATAATGTTTCCGTATCAAGCTCGAGACTGTAAGTAGTTCCGTTTATATAGAAAAGCACTTTTATTTTTCAAGGATAAATGGAGCTCAAGACTTTTCAAGGCTGTGCCAACCCAGTTATAATTTGCATAACAATGAACACCATCATTACCAAAGACATTTCACGTTTGGTCTCGATTTGAAAACGAGGGCAAAGTCGATGGGCAGAAAACCCACACTTCCCCCTTCCCTAAGCTTTTACCTGTGTGTCAAACAGCAAAGTTTACTAACACCGATAGGACTGTCACGTGACACGTATAACTGCGCACCAGACAACACACTCCAGATCTGAAAAAAAAAAAAGGACCACGGCAATGCTTTTTAAGATAATGGTTGCGAAAAACTGTAACGAGCTTTCTGCCCTTGTATAACTCACAAATCATTTCTTCTCTGGCCATCAAAGCATTTTCTACCCTACCTCAATTGTACCGTCGCTGCATCCAACCACGAGAAAATCCCCCCAACAATCCAAACACCAAACCGAGGCTCCCGTTAGCAGGTTGTCTTGGAAACTATTCGTCTGTACAAAAGCCTGCTCATCACCAGACTCTTCTGAACTGGATAACAACCCAGGATCGTCTCCATCAGCACTGGACCAGGAACTTGTGAAGGAGCGTCTGGAGGTGGGAGACCACGGGGGGATGTCCGCACCGTTCGCATATTTACTGAAGTCGTATCCAGAGGACTTTGGACTCCCCTTTGATTCTTTCTCATGCTTCAGCGCCTTCGAAAGATTAACACAGGTGGTAAATATTAATATTATGGCAGCCATCATCAGCCTAATCATCGTCATTTTTATCACCATCCCTCATTCTCATTATACCTCGTAGTCTTCTTCAGACGGTTGCACTCCATTGGCTGCTTCTGATTCAATTTCACAGCAAACCTGAGGCCGCTCCGTATCAGAGATCGGTCTGGGACTAGACAATCCTCCGGTATACCGCTGTGTAGACTGACCGCTTTCCGTTTCTTTATAGGTCCTTTGCTTTGGCTTCTTCACTATAGAGTTCTGTCTTCTGAGTGCAACCTCCGACTGCTCACGACTGAAAGAAGTTGAAAAAAAGAGACTTCTTTCAGCTATTATTTTATGATGAAGAACACGTGGTAGTCGTACATAGGAAATGCGAGTTTGAAACGAGTTTTCTTAGCGAGAGATCATCGCAGTTTTGACTTGAACGGTACTGAAACCCATAATGGTGTAATTGTGCTGCACATTGCTCAAACAATGAGCTATCAAACGTTCTGGGAGCTGTCAGTTGCGAGTTCGACATAACCCCGTACGAGGAGAGTGTATGATGGTACCCTTCGTTGAAAACGGCGCGCGGTCGAAATATTGGGGCCTAGCCATCAGTCCCCTATATTTCGACCGCGCACCATTTTCAACGGAAGAGGCTTGTCTGATGGAGACTACGTCAAGTCTTGTATAAGAACTGCAGTTCGCAGTTCTGAGAGCAGCTTAAGCTTTGCAAAGAAACCTGAAAAAGACCAGGCTTAATTTTTTTCAACAGGATGAACAGACGCTAAACCGTTTTTGATCCTTCTGTTTGCGTCCTTTTGCAAATTTGGCAACAACTCAGGACCGTTGATTGACGAAGGAAGGTGTGGTCCATTACTCTATAATTAGCTTCGTTTTGACGTAGTAAACGAGGAAATAAGTAAAGCAAAAAAGATTCACTTACGAAGGTTACGCTTTAAGCTCTGTAATAAAGATATCACATTTCATCACTGAAACAAACCTCGCCCTTTTGATCACTCTCAGGCGATGCCCGGTAGCTATGTCCCAGAAGAAAATCTGTCCACTCAGACAGACACTGATTATTAAAGACATCGTGCATTTCAAATGCTCCACATTCTGAAAAATATATGCAACACCAATTGTAAGACATAACAAATAAAAGGGTCATCAATTTCGAACCCAGGCTGTCTCTAGTTTATTTTCTAGTCACGCTGGTTGAGATTGTACAGATGGCCACCCACGTCAGGATCGGTTTTAGAAAAACCGTCGAAGAGGGGCAAGAGCCTCTTTACACTGACTGTATCCCCGGCAGGATTTCAAGTTCGGTTGTAGCACAGTCAAGCTGGTAGATCTGAAGCACTGCCTACCCTACCAGGGGCATTTTAAGTGTCTTTTTCTCCGTGAAAAATAATCGAAAAAGAGTCTGGAAGGACGGAGGAGCAAGAAGTAAAGCTGGTCTTACATTAGGCTAGTTGTGAATTGGCCCGACACACATTTTGCAATGTTCTTATTGCTAAAATCGTTGCAGCATGTGAAAGTTAAATCTACTTTACGCAATGCTCCATGCAACACTGCAACCAAGTTATGAAAGGTTGATTGCAACTCCATTACATCTAGCATTAGCCAATAAAACTGCTTCTTTACTTGGGCAAAACAAGTAAGAGCAACCGCTGTTGGGTGTAACAACTGTAAGGCAATTCTTTCTACAACAGTACTGTAAGAAAACAGTCGATTGGCACTGATTTCCGATACTCAAAATGACTATGAACATTTCCCGAAGATTACATGATATAGGGTAATTGTGCATGTTGTGGGATAGAGCGAGTTTCAATCGAGTGTCGTAAAACCAAAACCAAAGTAATTACTTTGGCCAATCAAAAAGGACGGAGACAATCCAATAAACCAATCAAAACTCGAAGTAATTACACGTAGCCAACACAAAGCGCGGGAAAATGTGCACGCGCGAGCCACGATTGGTTTGGTTTCACTTCTGATTGGTTGAAAAAGTGGCGCGAGAACTTTGAACCAATCATCACTGCGTGAAGTAATGCAAAACCAAAGCAATTCGCTAATTACTTTCGACACTCAATTGAAAACCGCTCTAAGCACAGCGTTGCAAAGCCGTTAGTCATCAACTCCCAACACCGTTAAATGTTACATGTTGCGTTCGTTTGCAAACCCTGCTGTATGTTGTTGCGTGTTGTTGCATGAAGTTTGAAACTGGTCAAACTTTTGAGCCAACAACTCCCAACATTTCTTTTGTTCTGTGATCGCCAAAGCGTAACGCCACAATGTTGGATCCCTTTGCACAGCCCTTCAAACATTATTGGGGCCACGCACGCGCATTAAATATGGTCCCCATGGAGACAGCAACGCATTAACATCTTGAAAACAAGATGGCAGCCGAATTTTGCAAGTTTACAAGGTCTTATGGATCGTATCCTTCCCATAATACACTGCACGTGCACTGCACTGCACGGGAATTTTTGCGTCCGTTTGGACACAACTGCCAACACCATCCAACATCTGTAGAACCAAGATTTCCATACACTGACAGAATAGACCTCCAGTTCTACTAGAAATAGTATAAAGTTCTCGTTAAGAGTGCCCCTCTATGAAGGTTAAAAAAAATACTGTACTTCCCAGCGGCTTGTCTCATTAGTCTAGTGAATATTAGTATTGGAAAGAGGCCAGCGATTCGTGTTCTACTTTCTTATAAGCTCTTCTCACCTACGTTACGAAGTGTTTGGGGGAGTAGGTTATGCGATGTACAAGCTGAAGTGGAAGGAAAATGTTGATTTGCGCCATGGAAAGGCAGTGCCAACCTTTTCAGACAAACAAACCTGCGAATGTCCCTTGAGACTGATAGGAACGCTTTCCACCAGTCTATGGTGACCGCAGCTTCTTCCTTTCCGGCCGCGCCCTAACCTGGGGTTGATCTGAAGGTCATTCAAAAATTTACAGATAAAGAAGAGAATAATCATGACGACTACACCAAGTACGACGCATGTCAAGGCGTTGTGGAAATACTTGGGATCCCGTATATCGTTCTCCGTAGACTCTCTCTCGTCTTCGCTGCCCAAAGGCTGCTCGAGTTTTATAGAGCCATTTGCAGACGAGAAGGCGACGACGTCTTGGGAGGAATCCACGGCAAAGATGTCTGTATCAATACTGATGCCAAGATGAACCGGTGGAAGAACGGACACGTACCTGAAGACAGATAATAGGGACTTGAAGCAGATACAACGGCCATAGCAAAAGAACCATCACTTTAAAATAATACTCAGTTTGCGCTTTCATAAGAATTTCCAAACGTTCAATCTCGTTTACGTTGACACAATAGGCGTTGTTTTCTATAACTCGATTGGCACAGAGTTTTACGTAAGACTCGCACTGTATGATCAATTTGCCGTCAAAATGTGAAATTTGGTTACTTCTCGTTGCTGTTCTGCAGAGTGCGGCGAAGAAATATTCTAAAATGTGTGCAGCACATGCAGCACGCATTTTAGTGCATCTGTTTGACGTACTCCACAAAACAACATCGTGAAATGACCAAATTTCTGATTTTGACAACATTAGTATACGAACGAATCGTTCATGTTCTATCTTTACTTTAGAACAGTTCGTACCAATCCAGTTATATGATAGTTCGTGAACAAGGTGAAATACTTACGATAGCACTATGTTTTATTCTTGAGTGACGTTTTGGTTGAAGTTGCCGTTGTCCTTACGTATCAACACCTTACTGTTTCGTGGTGTTTCCGTTGCCGTAACCGTCGTCGTTTCTCTAATCATCCAATAATCGACGAGTTTGATATCGGAAATAATTTCGAAATAGCTTTGGAGCTTGACAATAGGCCTCTTTCGATATATTAAAATTCAGCTTGAAAGAAGAGAGGTTTAGAAGACAAAGACAAAGGAAAGTGGATGACATGTAAATATTTTTCACATACATTCCAACGTGCTTCTATTGTTTTTGTCCTCGCTGCCTCACTATCACGCTGAATATTTCGAAAATGGTCTATTGATGGTTTTCAGCTGACGTCACGACAGCCATGTTGGTTCACAGAACAACGCAGTAAAATGTCTCTTGGGAATTTGACTCGATTATTATGCAAAACCTGTGGGGCCATTTTCTGTTGTTTTGTACACCAACATGGCAGTCTCATCACGTGGATGCAAACCAAGAATAGACCATTTTCGATATGTTTAAATTCAGTCCTAATCAAAAGGCATCATCTCGAGGCCCTGGGGAATACATATAAGGTTGTGACCAGAATGGACACTGTGTGTATAAAGTACCAAACGATCTTACTAAAGTTTACTAAGTTTAAATATGGTGTCACCAGAACAATTTATGAAAGCTAACCATTTCCAGGCAGCGCTCAGACGTCCCTAATCACTAGAGATCAGTGTCAAACCCAGCAGTTATTCTCTGTCTAAACAGTGTTGTTTATCTGCCAAACAGGGTTAACACTGAGGTTGTCAGGAAATGCCGCGTAACGTCACCAAATGTTAAACCTGTGTCACGAAGTGTCTCACCTAATTTTGGAGTATCCATTCAATAACCATAAAGATAAGGATTTGTAGGAATTTATTTCCCAGATGATGCCTTTCGTTTAGGACTGAATTTTAATACATCGAAATTGAGCTATAGACATAAAATCTCATTTATTATATAGATACTGATGAAGTACTAGGATTTTCCTTTTTACTCAAGTTATTTTCTCATAGTAGGTGGACTGTCATGGTAGCTAACACGACTAGCCAATAAAAAGCGAGCTTCCCCTTCACTGAAAGATACTTTTGTGCTGTAATCTAAATTAACATTTTTGTGGCTCAATTTGACTTTATCATGATTTTTTTCATAACTTTCATATGTTGCTTCAGATCACACAACATGCGTGTTTTAACGGTTGGTGACCCTTTTTTCTCCCATTTCGAAAATGAATAAAACAAGTTGTTTTTAATCTGAACGTTTCATCAGTATCTATAATAAACAGAACATTTCATGGCCGCTTGGGGATACGAATTTTATCTTTTCTCGCTGACTCGTTCACGAGTTACTATCAGCATTCCAGGATAAAATTCGACGGTGCTGCCATGTGATATCACCAATGAATCGTTCTCAGCCAATTAAAGTCCTAGGTAACTTGTGTCGCAACGTTCATGTCAGCAGCCAATAAAAATGCTCCTGTGACCTCAAGTGATCGTCAAGAGAGACAAATTGCAAGACACGTTGCCAAGTTAAACACCAGTGAAACCACAACAAAATTGCAGTTGCGAAATTGCCAAGTGTGGCAACGTCCTTAGGGCAAAAAATAAAATAAACCGCGGCTTAAAATTTAAAAAGAACTAAACTTACCTCCCTAGTAAGCTGATATTATAATAATTTAAAAGTTCAGGCCAGTGTCGTTGATAAAGACCTTTCCAAATCTCAACCGAAGGAGCTTTCGGGGAAAATTCGGGCCTTCTCTTCCGTAACTCCTCTTTGTTCATTTCCTCCTCTGACAAGAACGTGGTTCTTTCCACTTTCTCGGTTGCTCGAGTTTCGTCAACCTCATTATCGTGACCGAAATTGTTATCATAGAGTTTTTCAGTTAAATTCCGTTGTTCCTGAGTGCCATCAGGTTCAGATAAGGGGTGACTAAGAATACTCACAAAATAGAGAACAAAGCAGATCTGCAAATTGAGAAAAACAGCGTAATATGATTAATTTCTCATAAAATACGAGATAACAATACGAGATAACAAATTTGAGTTTGGTCGCTATTTTCTGGGCCTGTGAGGCCTTTCCCGAAAAGTCCGCCCCACGTTTTTTAAAGGATAAATTAGCATATTATTTCTTAGTGGCACGAGCGAATTTTCCATTTGGAGCGTGCAGTGCGTGCATTCACCTTTAGAATTTGCGTCAGTGCATCGGCGCCAAATGACAAAAGTGCACGGTTGTATGATAACGCGCACTCTTTTTTAAGAAGGTTTAACCAAACGCCGGAGCTTAAACGCCCAAAAATGTCGATGCCTGTGTGGAAAGGTGAAAACGTAGACTTTTGAAAAAGGTGACGTATAAAGATTAACACGCTAACAGTTACAGTCTTATGCCCGTTTTAAAACGGAGCGCTTCTGCATGTAAGATGGTGTTCTCGTAGCCCATGTCGTCATTCTTGCTTAAAATTAAGCTCCAAAGTATCTGGTTTTGTATATGAAAATGCATCAGTATAGATGGAGCCTAAACTGAACGTACGAGTGTGGTTCCAAACGGAATTTGTATAAGGGAATCTTTGCTGACGTCATTGTTTACAATTTGTTCATTAACATACGAGTTTGCTCACTATTCACAAATTACTTAAAACTGTAAAAAAAAAATTGTTAAACTTACAGTAGTTAAAACTCTAATTTTAAGCCTTTGGCTTTGATATCGAGCCAGTTATTACCCATCAGCCGAACCTGATCATTTTTTACATAATCCCTTACATTCTATGTAAAAGGAGGCAGGAGGCTGGAGGAGGAGTGGCCCAGTGGTTAGGGCGCTTGCCCTGAGATCCGGAGATCCCGGGTTCAAGACCCATTCCGACCACTCTTTGAATTTGTTCCTGGTAGTCCCTGGTTCAACTTCTCAACTGCACTTGTAAATAGTCAACTAGTTTGCCTCCGGCCAGTTGGGATTCTTAACAGTTGTTGTTGTTGTTGCTGTTGTTGTTGTTGTTGTTATTCTGTTCCGTCGTTTCGTTGTGTTTCATTGGCCCTGGAAAGCCCCTATAGGGAGTGGTCAATGAAGTATGTATGTATGTAGAATTTCGAATTTTCAAAGCAATATTCCTCAGAGATTATCTAGTATATCGCTTTTAAATTATTCAGCTCATTATGTAATGCACATTCAATATGCCTTAAGGCCTGGCCAAACGCTCGCAACATTTCAACGCAACATCATGCAACATTGTTGGGCACAACACGTTGCGTACGTTTGGCCACCCTATTGCGATATGTTGCGTGCGTTTGGCCAGTCCATTCAACACACGTCGCAACTTCATGCAACAATGTTGCAAGATGTTGCGTTGAAATGTTACGAGCGTTTGGCCAGGCCTTTATGCTAATGGTGCCAAAAATGTAAACAAAGATTCTCCTACACAAACGTATCACTGCTTATCCCGGGATATGGTAATACATTCCCAAAACGCTAATTATTTATGTTTTGAGGTTATGCTCTTACCATACAAGCCTTTTGCACAATCCTGTTTCTTGCCCAAAAGTAGGCAACATTGAGCCTTCTGGGAAGCTTCGTTGGCATCACCGGGCACTCCCTGGGGGGAGTTCTCTGAGTGGTCAGTGACGATGGGGGTAGTGGAGGAAGCAGACCAAAGAACTGCACTGGTTCAGGGGAATGAGGGGGACTGGACACGGGTGATGGTGGACTTTGACCCAACTTTGAATAAGCTGCTGTGGTGGAGGAAAAAAAAGATACAAAAAAAAAAACCCAACATCATTTGTTCTGTGGCTTTCTTGACTGTTAAGTTACTGATCAACCACACCTCCCACCTCAGGGAGTCTGAGCAATAATTATGGTCTGGACACAATATGGGCCGAGGTTCAGTCTATCACAATCGACCAATTCGGCTAACTCAATGTTGTACACAATTCAAATCTCTCGGTGTTAAGATTCTTTGCGTATTGCATTTGCATGACAATGTAGCATTCACATTTAAATGATATGGAAGTACTTGGAACAAAACGCTTTATTCCCAAAGGATTTGAATTGGGTACAGCATTGAGTTAGCCGGATTGGTCTATAGTCCAGTTGTGAACTACTGTTTGCCTCCATTTTGAAACAAGTGTTTGCACTATCCAACCAATGAATTGTGGTTTCTGCTGATAACAACTAACTTGACCAACCTGGCATAGTGCCCTCCCTAACACTCCTTTGTCTTGCAGTTTGTTGAATCCGTTGGAGATCGGATAGCTGAATTGAAAATTAATTGTGGGTCAGCCCCCTCTATTAACTATGGTTTAATAATGTCTTGGGCAATTCAATATCGGAATGAAAACGAACTACTAAGATTTTGCATAATTTAGGTCTCCCAGTGACATTTCAGTCATGCAAAGGACATGATGATTGTTAATTATCAAGGCACAAAATGGATAAACACATTTAGTTTCTAAAGAAGCTGTAGTGCTGCGTAGGTCGGGAAATGAAACACAAAAATGAGTTTATCAACTGGGTTGATATGGTAAATTGACCACCGTGAAGAAATTTGAAAGTTGACGTTTTGCTCTGACAAAGGGCGAACGCTCGAAACGTCAGCTTTCAATTTCTTCACATTGGTCAATTTACCATAATTTACCAGCTGATAACCCGTTTCTGTTAAATAAAGACAGTTTATTGGTCGAGCATCAAGGTGTCTCTCCGAAAGCTCAAAGGTAAAGCTGTTATCAAATGAAAACTGGACTTATTCGACTTGCGCACAGCAGGGTCTGTCAATTCTAAACCATTCTATACATGAAATCATCATTGTGGGCAGTGTGGCCGAGTGGTTAGGACGCTTGCCTTGAGATCTGGAGTTCCCGGGTTCAAGGCTCATACTGACCACTCGTTGAATTTGTTCCTGGCAGTCCCTGGTCCAACTTCTCGGCCGCACTTGTAAAAAGCCAACTGGTTTGCTCCGGCCAGTTGGGAAACTTAACAGTTGTTGTTGTTGTTGTGTTCTGTCGTTTCATTGACTGGGTTTCCGTGGTCCTGAAAAGTCCCTATGGGGAGTGGTCAAGTATGTATTGTATACCGAGGATATTGTTCACGTCACCTATCAATTGTCATTAATGTGCCAACCAGAGCCTCATTGGCGGTCAAAACAAAGGGTCTTTTGTTTCTGTGTGGTTGGCACATTTGAAGAACAAAAGGAATGTTTGTAACCAGATCTATACCTTTGCTATTGTATTGTTTCACGACAGACTGCCCATACGGTATGGTGCATCTTAACTAATGTAACCACAAGGTCCTCTGCCTAGCTTGTGCGCATACATAACTTAATTCACTTTCCGGTCTTAAAATCCAACATCACCTTAATGGCAACAATCAAATTTGTCCGCGAGTGCCAGCAGTGATAACAGTGAAATTGAATGCGAGAGATGTATTTTTCAAAAACATCCAGTTACTGCAGACTTTGAGTTAAGAGAAGCGAAATCAAAGATCACCTAGTTAGTCAAGCAACAGTTGCAGAGTAATCCCAAAAAAATATAGCCTTGAACGGGATTTGGAGCTGATCAATAGGCCTTTTGCAACTAACGATCACATGGTACAAAATCCACCATGCTGGAGGGCAAGCTCATTATTATTCCCCTGCTGGGACATTAAAACAAAGGCAAGTCAAGCTTGACTGGTTCAGGTCTCTTTGTTTTAATGTCCCAGTGGGGGAATAATAATGAGCTTGCCCTCCAGCATGGCGGATTTTGTACCATGTGATCGTTAGTTGCAAAAGGCCTATTCTGATTCAAGTTTATGCCTCGATAGCTCAGTTGGTAGAGCAAGTGAAGTGCAATGGCACGATCATGGGTTCGAATCCCGTTGAAGCCTGGATTTTTTTGAACTTCCTCTTTTACACCAGTTTAAGTTGTTCAACTAACTACAACTGATGATCTTTCCAACTTTCATTTTATTCTATTCTGCAGTTCAGATATACATGTATGAAACTTCATATCCTTAAAATCAAAACCAAAGTCGCCCTACTTTATTTAAGAAATAGAAAACATGTACCAGGTTTCTATCGAGTTATAGAAACATAAGTGAAAGTTTGAGAGAACGAGAAAGGCTGTGGAACAAGAGCAGCAGGCGAGTGTTTCCACAGCTTTTTCGAGTTCCCCCAAACTTTCACGAGTGTTTCTATAACTCCATAGAAACGCGGAGTACACGTTTTCTATTTCTTTTAGAAAACAACGCGACGAGAAAAAGGAACAACTTGTTAACTCTAATTATCAAAATGTAAATTCTCTTTGCTCGCGCCATCACTACGTCAACAGCTCGTGCTAGTTCTGTGTCTCCATCGAGTTATAGCAACACGATTTTTAACCAATCAACGCGCGTATTTTCTTAGCACAGTTTTCTACAATAGGCTATTTCACAGTTGTGTGCTTGGGTACCTGGCCTATGAATGAAAGCGAGGCTAGAGTTGACCTTGTTTTGATAGAAAACTCAGTGCTTCACTTTTATTAATTTCGACTACATTTTTTGTAATTAGCATGAGAACAACACATTAACATAAGAAAAGCAAGGAGGTGTCTATCAAAAAAAGGTCAACTCCAGCCTCAGTTGCATTTAAAGGGCAGGTGACTTAGCACATACCTAACTGTAAAAAGGTCAACTGGCACCTTGAACCTACATATCCCAAATTTGTTTCAGAAAAATTGACAGCATTCTTCACTTACCTCCATTCTACGGATATCGATGGACAAAACTGTCACAAAGAGCACCATTTGAAGAAAGAAGTCTGACAGCAGACAAATTATGGCAAAGAAACAAAACTCCTAGAAAAAGAATGTGATTGTTTGTAACACTGAAATAAAATTAAATACATATATATTTGAAGTGCAGGTTATCGATCCCGTGAAGTGCGAGGACTTCTTCTCCCTTTCACTTTTGCAACACCGTAAGGCCGCAGCCATGATATCCCACTAAAAATTTGGTGGAAACAGGGACTATCCAATTACCTGAACAGCTGGCACATAAGTGAAATATCCAGCTGAACAAAGTGCAATCTCAGCCCACAGGTTCTTTAGAATGTACCAGCCTTCCTTGCTGAGTCCTGCAGTGAAAAAAAAACACAACAACAACAACAACAGGTAAATAATTGAGGCACTGATGCCCTTTCCTTCACCACTGGATATGATGTGTGTCTGTCGGACCTTTCCTTGCAATCAATGAAGAGTGCTCCAAGCATTCAAAATTGTTTTTTTTTTCCCCAAGTATTGGTATCTCTGAGTCAACATTAAAACTAGCAGATTGATGTAGTGGCACGACATACCTTGTGCAACTCTGACCTTGACTTCAAGATCAACTGGAGTTGACACTACAGACTTTGTTATCACCAAGATGTTTTCAACACCAAGCACAATAACCAGATATGGAAATATTTCACTACAAAACAAGGTCCAAAATTAATGATCTTTACAGTGCAAGTTGACAGGCATATTAGTGACTTGTTCTCACTAAAGCTGGGAGGTATGCATAGTTTATATTATATGGGTATTAAGAGAAAGTTTTATCCCATGGCAGTAGCAGATATTATTGTTTTTTCATGTAGGTTAGTTTTGACGTGGGCTAAAAATTAATGATTAATGATGTAAGAAGAATGTCATGTAACTACAGTACTAAAATCAGGCAAATAACTCTGGAAACATGTGACTATGTGTGCAACATTGGATCTGATAGCAATCAATACACTGCAAGGTTCTATCTTACAATAGCACAATTAACACTTACTTGTAGGTATTTACAACTAGAGTTACCTGTTCATCTTATGATCTAGGCCCATAATGCAGTGGTATCTCATTTTTTACATCATAAACAATACATTTGAGTATGCAAACAGCCACTTGCACTTTGATAGCTTATAAATCATTTATCATGAATTTATTCAACAAATTTCTGTAATCTTTCTCTTACCTGCTGTCTAGAGTAGTTACAAGGCCAAAGAAGGAACACAACCCTGATGCCATGACAAGAGATGCAATTACAGAGATGACAGCGCTGAATGCCAAACCCCACTTGCTCTTAACCATCTCTATCTTGGCTGCAAAATGCACAATATTTCCTTTGTTGTTGGCATATATATCGAGCAAGTTACAAAATAAAGCTGCTCTTTTGCACGGCCTAAAATAGTCAAAATGACCTGACTGTTTTACTGTTAATATTAATCAAAAAGATAAACACTAAAAGGTTAGCACAACCTTTCGACATCGTCGAGATGTCATTGTCAAGTGAAAGAATAAATTATAAGCCACACATAAGTAAGTGTTAATATTGTCACAAATAATGG
>NC_090876.1:46106895-46116895 GCF_036669935.1 Montipora foliosa
AGATCACTTGCCTCCCACCAATATGGCTCGGGTTCGATTCCCAGATTCAGCTTCATATGTGGGTTGAGTTTGTTGGTTCTCTACTCTGCTCTGTAAAGGCTGGTGATGTCAAGCTACCAGCCAGGAAACTTGACGTCAGGTACAAGTGCTTACTGGGACCAGCAGATAATAAATCAATTATTTTTTTCAGTTTGAAAGTTAAGATATCTGCCTTTTCTCGGCTTTGTTACCCACACAACCAGTTCACTGGCAAATGGTTTTCAGTACATGTAGACTAATGCATTAGTGATTGATGATCTGAAATTTTTCACAGGACATTATTTTAAACAAAATTTCCACCACTCTTTCACAGTCATTAATACCTTGTAGTATATGTGCACAACATTATCTCTTTCAACAACATTGTGTTCTGCAGTTTGTGAGGCTAGAGGAAACTCCCTTTTTAACTGTTTGCCAAGCTCATTCATATATCTGAGGAAAGAGCACACACATGTCTGCATCAAAGTACATGCTTACATTTGTATACTGTATATAACACAACCTTCCCTTTGGTGAGGTACCCCATAATGATATCATAACTCAGAGAACTTTCTGGACAAATTTCAAATCGGTCAGTATAAATGCAGACTGCAGACTGTGTCTAAAATGCAGGCTACAGTACAAAACAGGCCTTGACCCAGGCCTAAGCCTGGGCCTCAGTCTGCATTTTAGACCCAGTCTGCAGTCTGCATTTTATACTGACCGAATTTCAAATCCATGTACATTGTAACAATTGCAATTACAAAAGGAAATTTGAATGAATATTAAAACATCAATACTTCCAATTTTCTCATCAAATGTTTCAATTAAACTATAATTCAACATTTGTCAGCACCATCGAGAGTGGGTTACATCTATGGGCTTCAACCTTGCTTGAATAAATGTCCAATAAAAATAAAACGTTCAATGAATGGATTTTGACTCAAATATAGAAGTCTTTGACCCAGGCCTTAATACATGTACTACTACTAATAATAATAATAACAACAACAACAACAACAATAATAATAACACTAACAATCACAATAATAAATAATAATAAATAACAATAATAATAATAATAATAATAATAATGGAAGACAGAGCTAATATCAAGTGGACAAACATTAGGTGAGGTTGACGTAAACAGGAATATTTCAGGGAGACAGCCTTTCGCCATTGCTCTTTGTGTTAACTGTGCATGGTACCACCCTCATTTGTGTTGAGAAGGTCAAATGTTGGTTATGTATGGGGTGGACGTGTGTCGAAGATAAACCATTACGTTAAAATGGAGGAATTGTACTACCAGATGGGCAAGTTATGAAGGAGATTGATAACAGTGGGTATAAGTATTTAGACATCCTGGAAACTGATCAGTTGAGGGAGAAGGAGACGAAAGACCTGTTCTCAAAGGAATAATATTATAAACGGCATAGGCCAAAATTAATGCTGAAGACAAAGTTTAGTGGAAAGAATAAAATCATGGCTGTGGATCAACACATGGGCAGTTGCAACTCTAAGGTATAGCGCTGGTGTGGTAGATTGGAAAGTTGATGAGTTAAAGGAGTTGGATAGAAAGACCAGGAAAAATGATGACATTGCATGGTGCTTTGCCCCCAAAAAGTGAGGTGGATCAGTTGTACCCGCCAAACAGAAAGGTGGAAGAGGATTGATTAGCTGTGAAATGTGTGTGAAGGCTGGAGAAATTGTTCTGGCATGGTATAATAAATTATTAGGAATTCGAATGAGAAGTTGAACAGTGAGGGAGCACAGGAAAAGAACGAACTGAATACCACCTTGAATAGATGGTCAGAGAAAAAAATGCATGGCCAATTCTTACGGGAAATGCCTGAGACAGTTGATAAAGTTAAGACATGGGAGTGGACTAGGAAAGGTGATTTGAAATTTGAAACTGAAGCACTTATTTTTGCAGCCCAAGAACAGGCACTGAGGACAAACTATGTTACCGGTAAGTTCAACATCAACAAGTCAGTGGCAGGGATGTCGCTAAGCACCGGCTGCTGGCGAAAATCGCTGCTTGAGAAAGGGATTATTGAATTTTGTCCATCGATCGAAGTGACTGAGAAGATCGCAAATTATTACCTACATTCTATACGTTCTACACTTGATATGTTCACAAAAAAATTGAATATTTGTTAGTATATGGAATTATCACTAGAATTTATCGATACTGGAAATGAAATTGCGAATGAATTGAAAAAGTGTTGTTTTAAGTACCAGAGCTCTCAAGTCTCACACATTGAGCACAAGTCTCGTGCATTTTGATGCAATCTCATGCTTTTATGCACTGGCACTCTTCTGGTAACTAAGCTTTTAAAAGTACTAATGAATTCCAAATTCGTTCCCTCACTGGCGTTAAACTTAAGCCAATGTTCAATCTGTTTGTGTGCGACCAATTTTCTTGTTTCTTCAGGACTTTCACCTGTTAATATACAAAAAATATGAAGTATAGGCCAATATGTTAGCTCAGGCTGACCATAATAACATGGGCTCTCTTAGCAAGCAACATGAAAAACCAAAATGGTGGACTCGATGGTGCATTTCCAGCGATTTGAGAAGTTCAATTTTCAAGAATTTTCTGGGGGAGCATGCCCCCGGACCCCCTATAATTTTTGGCACCTCCATCACAAAAAGCAGAGGACTCTTGGGCCTTTCGTGCAATCTCCAGCTAGCATCTCACTCTTTGGAAACTTTAAGAATTGAGAGCTCTGAAGAACTGTTGTGGGTGTCTTCCCTTTCCCCGCATTCGCCATCTTGAAGAATGCTGCGTGTTGTGAGACACTGGAAACAATCTTGTTACCTGGTCCCTTTTGATGCTCAGAGAATGAACTTAATTGTTACCTCAAAAAAACCTTCAACCGGATGAAATTATCCTTACATGTAGCTACATCCCTGCAGTGGAGTCCCCACTTTGTAGGTTGTGTGGCCAAAAGGGTCAAACAATAAATCACATTATTAGACAGTAAGTGCAAGCTGTAGCTGGCACAGAAAGAGTCCAAGAGAAGACACGACCGTCCACTGGAAGCTCTGCTGTAAGCATAACTTGAGCAAAAGTGAGAAATGATATGATCACCAACCGGATAGTGTGGTAGAAAACAAAAGATGCAAGATACAAGTACTGTGGGATATGACCATACAGTGTGACCATGTTATCCAGGCCAGAAGACCTAACGTTGTTGTTGAAAAGGAGTCAGAATTGTGGATATTGCTTCACCGTGGGATTACAGAGTGGGTGAAAAGATTAATAAGTACCAAGAAACAACTACTGGTACCACTTCCTGCTGTCTGATACCCCATAGCTTTCCAATCTCCTTTTTCAAATATTGAAGATTTGAAAAAGGAGATTAGAAAACTATGGGCTATCAGACAGCAGGAAGTGGTACCAGTAGTTGTTGGTGCACTCGGAGCAGAAAGCAAAAGGTTGGCTACATGGCTTGATAAGCTGGGGTTTACCATTAGGACAGGATTGCTGCAGAAAACAGCTTTGTTGGGAACAGCAAGGATTTTAAGGAAGGTATTGGAAAGGTGAAGGAGAAGGAATGACCCAAGGCACCTTTGGCCATTGGATATGGCTCGCTGCCTTGGTGTAATGTTGGTATAAAATCCACCAGAGCTAAAGCAATAATAATAATAATAATAATAGTAATAATAGTTTATTGATATCCCTCTCGCAGCCTAAAGGCTGAATTACAAGGATATAATAATAACAACAATAATAATAATAATAATAATAATAATAATTACTATACCTTGCATCATGCGAGGAAAGTACAAGTGTTACTGCATACTGGATTATGTGGTTGGGTCCATCACTGTGTAAATTGGGGTAAATTCCTGTGTGTCTGATTGGTAAGCCAAGAATGTACTCTGCGCAAACAATGGCACATTGAAATGAATAACTGAGATGGAAATTGTTATCCCGGTAGATGAAATCAAAGAATGATATTTTTTTCAATGATGGCGAAACTTGAGAAAATCAGAATGTTCCTTTGCAAGCTCTAGTCGAACCTATGACCTTTCGATTACTACGGGGTAGTTGGGATGCTCCTACAGGGCTGGAAATTTAGAAAAACATTAAGTCAAAAATTTGCGACTGGCTTCAAAATTTTAGTGGCAAAATTATCAGGGCGTACAACTTTGCGATAATGCTATTTTGAGCTGTTATTTTGTGTAAAATAATTATTCTTTTCTGTGACAAACTGCATGAGCAGAACAGAACCTCGCCTTCTGGCATTGGTCAAAGTTCATTGCTTCAGTCTTAGTTTCATTGCCAGATAATTTCTTGTCACCTTTGTTAACACCAGTAAAAAGAGCACACCAGAAAAGATTCTTGGAATGCATTGTGGTCCGCATAGTAAGAAGCACTGAAGCACTGAAAAACTTTGAAGAGCATTGAATAACATTGAATAGAAACCGTGACTTTGTACCATTGAGGTAGACATAAAAACTACCGGTAGTTGCAAAGTTTCCACTTATTGAAATCTTTTAGTCACACAAAAGCAATCTTCAGTCAAAAAACGACTCATATGGGCGCAATTTCCAGGCCTGTCCTATGCTCCTGGGAGCTAGGCCATTAAAATAGATTCAGGCACAGTCTGAAGCCTCATCTGTAGCTTGGCATATTTTGTTCGTTACTTTCTTTGAAGAATGTTATCAAAAATTTTCAAGGACAATGCTGTACACATATAATTATTCAAATTCCAGGAATGACAAAATAGATTTCCAAACCTTGTTTGTGAGGGTCATCCCTTAAAAGCTGCTTTAAAAGCTTTACACCAAGACTAAATTAAACACATTAAATGCTTACCTCTGAGAGCAATATTAAACGACAGCTTAATGCTGCGGTCTAAATAAAGATCATCAAGAACTGAAGGGTCTTCATTGAACCTAAAGAAAAAGAAAATTTGAAAAAAGTTCTCTGTCATCTATAGCTCCTTGAGTTTGGAAATTCCATTATAGTGTTGAAATCAGACTCCCCACATTTCAGGGTTTTCAAAAAGCAGGGAGATCATGTGTTCAACAATTTTCTCGAGTACTTACATAGATGGGGAGGTGCGGTGGCCTCATGGTTAGTGCGCTCGACTCCGCATCAAGTGATCTGCGTTCGGGTCCTGACTGGGGACATTGTGTTGTGTTCTTGGGCAAGCAGACACTTGATTCTCACGGTGCCTCTTGCCACCCAGGTGTATAAATGGGTACCGGCGAATTTAATACTGGCGGTAACCCTGCGATGGACTAGCATCCCATCCAGGGGGGAGTAGAACTACTCCTAGTCGCTTCATGCTACAGTAACCGGAGATAAGCGCCAGCCTGATGGGCCTTCTAGGCTCGTAGCGGACTTTACCTTTATCTTACATAAATGTATTTTCTGCTAGGAGTGGGAAAAGTTCTGTACCTTATGTAGATAGAAAACATTCTACAATAACAATTACTATTATGTGATACAAGAACCTCTTCTGATTCTAGTGTGTGTATATCTGGGGCTTTCCTGGCATAGGCCCAGGGGGCCTATAATGGGAGAAGAATGACAGCACAGTGGAGAGCATAGAGCGAGATCGTAGTCTTGAAAAGAGGCCTTCAAGGACAATAATTTTATACAAGTTTAATCATGCTTGTTCCAAACGTTTTGAATGCTACCTTTAAAATAATTTATTTCTAACCTTTCCATGCTCCTGCTCCAAAGGTTAGCCGGGGAGAGCAACAGGCATCCTTCAGAAGGGAGATATCTCTGATCTTTGATCATGTAGCCAGACAGATGTGCGACACTTGAACCAGAACTTACTTGTAAGCAAACATCACTTAATTTGACAGCATGGCCCCTGTTTAAGAAGGCAGTGGAGTCAATTTAAGCCTACTAGTTTGCCCATGGCCAATAAGTACATGTACCACTTGCATAGATACCTTTATTTGATGCTTTAATTCACTTAATAAATTTTTCATACTTTCTCTAAAGTAAGTTCAAAAATGCAGATAATTTCATCCTCCTTGTCTACAAGCAATTTCTTGCAGTTGTGAAATGGATGGCCAAAGGCCAGTAAATTATGATTTAATGGAGTTAACCTACATTCATGGGAACACATGAGCCTAACAAATTGACCTGCTCCCAACTGAGTGGCTTCATAACTCAGTTGGTAGTCTATTAAGAGCATTACACTGGCATTGCAGAGGCCATAGGTTCGAATCTTGTTGAAGCCACCTGAATTTTTCAGGTGTCTCTAAAAGACAATAATTACCGGTATTATTGCTTTAGTTGCCCAGGTAAGTCCAAGGATCACTTGTCTAATTTTCGTTTACACCTACATTTGTACACTGTAGGTTAAAATGTTGTGCCATAAAGCTAACAATTAAAAACAAAAACAAAAAAAAAAAGAAACCAATGGTTTATACCCATCTTCAAACTGGAAATCTGTGATAAACTTTGTGATGTTGAATGCTGGCCTCAATGCCTCCTTTATGACCTTGTTATTTTGTAAGTGAGGTCTCCAAGGACTGATGTGTGCCATTAGAATAAACTGCTGAATATAAAGCAGTGGATCACCTACAAACTGTAAAAAACAGTCGCTGTCAAGACAAGAATTTAAGAAAACAACTTACAGAACATACCTGAAACTAGATCACTCGTACCTATACCACTGATGATTTTATTAAAACATTGATTGTTTTGAAAACTGAATGCGGTGATCATTTCAAAGCACAACAGTTGTAAACTGAGCGGTCTCCAATAATTTTATTATAATAACTATTGTAATACTTGTAATAATTACAAGGTGACGTAAACAAATGAGATGAGTTATGGCACCTTAATTAACTAAAGCTCAAAATTATTAATGTAAAATTATTTCCAAAAACATATTTCATGCTGAGAATCAAAGATGTCTTGTCCTAACTTATACATGTAGGTGCTAATCCAAAAACAAAATAAATAACATGGAAATGTCATCCTTTTAATCTCCATTAGGTGTCCAATTAATTTTCATCAAATCAGTTCACTGCCATTGAATTTTCCATGCTTCAAACATCCACCAATGCAGCACCCCAGTTCCTTTAGAAACCAACCTTCTTTAACGATAAAGTTGTTAAAAATTGTATGCAACTAAACAATGCTTTGATTACAACGGTTATCTTTTGAAAGGATTATTGAACAAAATTAATTCAGTTTTGCATAATTGTCCTTTACAATTGCTGCACTAAAGTAGCTTAATGTTATAAATGGCATCTGACAGGATGCGGTGATGCGGATCTGCATAATTCCCTAAAATCCGCATCCTCCACATAATTACGATATTTTCCATATAAACATAAAAAATGCCTGATATTAGTGATAAAGCAGCTGCTTACCATCCTCATAAACATAAAAGACAAAGAGATGGACTGTTTTGAAATGCTTATTTTCCTGAAAATTGAAGATCGATTGAAGAAAACACACCATTTCGTTCGCAAGATGAAAGGTTGTTTACTAAGCAGTTTCCGCGCATTTTTCGGCAATGAGCCCGGACAATAGAACCTGTGTTATAAATTACAAATACCCTGGGGTCCAAACTGTAAAAGATTTTCGGTTGCAATTTTGCAACAAGATATGTGAAAATTTAGGTGCAAATTTCATAGTTGCAAATTAAATGTACCATTTGTAATCGTAGGGAAAATAATGTAAGAACCCGCAATACATATTTTAAAAAATTGCTGATTCAAATGATCAATGATCAAGGAAATGGATCGCCGTCCAGCCATATTACAATTTTGCTCCCTATCTCCAAATTAAAACAAAATTCATGGAGACAAAAAATAATTTTTTTATCGCTTTATTTATTTTAGCAAAAGTTGCGGCAAAATGCCAACTCCTAACCCTTTTATTTCAACAATATTTTTTCATCCTGCTCTGAGAAAAGCTAGTATCTGGCTGATTATTTTAAGCTAGCTAGAGAATAATTTACAATGTATGCTCCTAGGTCATGCATCAACCACACAGAGGCTCCTCAGGGTGTTTTTCAATGCAACCTTGTTGGGCTGTGTCTTTGCAATACTTTGGAAAAGTTACATGTATAAGCAAGAGAGCGACAAGAGATTATTGACATTATTAAGAGATTATATATTTTACGGGAAAGAGCAGTCAATTTTTTTTAATGTTTACGTAGTAATATTCATGTTAGTAACAACAGATAGCTTGGATTTACCCATCTTGGAATGGTGCTGTCATTTCCCTGTAGAATTCTCTGTGTTTTAGCTCTGCTATCTGCCACAGAAACTCCAGAAGAACTTAGCGTTATCCATTCTATTGCAGCTGAGCCGCCAAAAAGTGGAACAGAGAACAAAGGGGCACTGGCAAAACAAAACAAAAATAAAATGGTTGGACCAATATGCAAAGATAAAAATTATTTTATTGTATTTTCCTATACACATGCATTCCATTAGGTAAAGCTGACTAAAGAACCCTTAAACTGACATGTGAACAAGACTTTCCAGTCTAGAAGCAACCTACATGTAAATACACTGCAATTTAATTAACTTCAAATGTGAGACGACAATAAATCCTAAGACATTTAGAGCTCTTTCCATGAACACAAGGGAAGGTCAAGAAAGGCATGATGGTTGTGAGAGAGAGGTACATGAACCATACAAAATGACCATCAAGTTGGCTGATGAATAGTCAGAAACAAAAAGAGAGTTTGTACATGTAACTGTGGCAACATTGGCAAATCCTAAAAAAATGAAAATGGTCTTCTCACCATGTTATTAGGAGCACGGGTGACCTGAAAACACTAACCCCCAGTCCATGGACCTCCCTACGGACCGGATCCACAGATTGCCTTACAGACTGGTCCATAGACTACCCCTACAGACTCCCTCAAAAGGCCACCCCAAAACAACATAGATACAAAAATAAATAAAATCAATAACAACTAAAGATTTGACTTACCGGTTGTCTGGATAGCCCACTCATGTCAGCGAAATCTCAGCCGTTATGCTTCACATCTTTAACAGACTATTTAAGGCTCAGGCTTAGGCGCAAGGTATATTAATCATGCATTTCCACTTTCTTCGCTGTGGACCGGAGACCGATAATAACTAAGTTCCTTCCACCATTTTGTTCAGAAGACAGAGAGGTTGTATTCTATTTCATAAAGCGCGGGGTGAGTATCCAAACCCAATGGCAGAGCGAAAGAAAGAAAACACAAATGTACACACATAGAAGTTAATTACTATCAGTCTTTTTGAACCACTCCGGTCCACAGCGAAGGAAGTGGCAATATGTGATTAAAATACTATACCATGTGCCCGAGCCTGAATCTGTTAAAATTTGCAGAACGTAACGGTTGAGATTTCGTGGACACGAGTGGTCTGTTCAGAAAACCGGTAAGTCAAATTTATTTTATTTATTTGTATTTCTATGTTGTTTTGGGGTGGTCTGTAGAGGGGGTCTGCAGGAGAAGTCTGTGGACCGGTCTATAAGGCAGTCTGTGGACCTGGGCTTTAGGGGGGTCTGTGGACCAGGGGTCAGTGTTTTCGGGTCACCTTAGGAGCTCCATCAAAACAACAAGTTGTGCAAAAGGGGAAAACTGTTGCCTCCTTGAAAGATCTCAAAAAGAGGACATAATTCTTCTAGCAAAAACTGGAGAAGGACTAATTAGCTCTTTGGATTTTAGAACAAACACTGGGGATGATGAGAAACAATAATTGATAGAACAACTAATTTCGACTCCAAATTACCATGGGGGCTACCCCATGGGGACAGAGTAAGTACACAAGCCTTGATGTACACATGTGCAGAGCAATAATTTTTCCGAAGTTATTCAGGACATTAGAAACCGAAAACTGGTTCCACCACTTGCCCGTAGATCAGAGGAAATGAATCTGCATTACCAATCACAAAGAACATTGGGTAGATTTCTCAGAAAAGTACTTGCGGTGACTGGCTTTCTCTCGAGTATCCCCCCATTATCAAGAAAAGTGTTTGTACATACCT
>NC_090876.1:46126895-46131895 GCF_036669935.1 Montipora foliosa
AAACTTTTCCGGGGTCGGAAAAAACAAAACTTTCCTCCGCACAACTGACATTTATTCAAAACAGCCCATGAGATTGCGAAAACCAAACCTTCATTAAGTGCCCCGCGAAATAAGCCAATCGGAGCGTAGATTGCATTGCCGCAACCTTTTTTTAGTAGCCAATGAATGTACTGTAATGGTGTACTGTCGAACTTTACCAGATCTCACATTTCCAGTGACAGAGTGAGATCTGGGTACGAGATTAGTAAGTACGCGCAGTTGCATAAAATAAGAAATTTGCACGCTCGTCTTGCACGACATCTCGAGGCCACTTTCATCCTCATTCATCCAAAACCACTCAATTTCTGCGACGAAGGTTGAAAAAGTACTATTTCGTATCCATTTTTTTTAAGGTCGGGAGGGGAGGGGGTGATTCGCTTATTATGGAAATAAGAATGTCTAGAGATGGTAGAGAAGGTTGAAACTTGAATAAATCTCTCTATTGCACATTTGATTTCAGATCATGTGACAGTGTTAGAACTGTTCTTTATCTCATCCCCTCCCGTTCGTGCAAGATGGCAATCGTTGAAAGAGTCAATTTCCCCAGCGGATGGACACGGGAAGCGGGATAACTTGCTGCAGAATACCCGGCCACTATTGTGTTCTTGTAGCGGCATCGTTTGAAAAACAAGCCATATAAGAATACGCGTCATTCTTTTCCAATAATTAGGAGAAGCATGTCTTGAAAAGAAATAAACAAAAGCACTTAACAAAGAGGGGCTGGTACCATGTTCGCATTCGGCTTTGATGGAAATGAGAGAAGCAGGAATCGTTTTTTACTGCTGGATGCCCTGCAGGAACTGCTAAATAACTGTTGGATACCCCACCACTTATTTGTATAAGAATAACAGCCAGTATTTTGACGCGTTCTTCAATGAACGCAGCCGAGTGCTATAACAAAGGTGGCGGGATATTCAGCAGTTATTTGCAGTCTTAACAAACGCACCGAGACTCAAACGCAATATCCTTCTGTTTATAAACAACTGTAGTTTCCAACGGACACGCGCAGTCGTTTAAATTGAGATTTAGTAGCAGATCCTATGGAAATCCGGAAATGATTTTTTTTCAGCTCCGCGAAAACTAATCGAGATTGTGCATTTGAAAACTATGTTCCACCAACCGCCAGTTTATCGGCCTCTTTTCTACAGAATAATCCTTTTCAGTCTTCTTAGTAACTTTGATGGCATTCTTCAAGAGATAGACCACTCAATCGTCGAAGGTTTTTGAAGGGAGCAAAGGGGAAGGAGGGGGGGGGGGGGGGTTAGGAGACGCTAAGAGTGGTAATAGCTGTAGCATGACCACAACTGTTTCATTACTTCCAAGGGATTGTCTGAATTTAAACGCAACCTTATCTTGTATGCTGACCTTGATACTTGACATTTTAACGACTGCGTTTTGGCTTTTGCGCGGCTTCATCATTGATTTGGGGGATGGGGTTTTTCTGTTCCATTTTATTCTGTCCAAGATTGAATCTTGGTCAAAACAGATAGGAAATTTGTACCCCCCTCCTCCCCCCCCCCCCCCCCCCTCAAATCAAGGATGGGAAAATTGCGCGTTTTGGCTTTTGCGCGGTTTCATCCTTGATTTGGGGGGATGGGGGTTTGCTGTTCCATTTTATTCTGTCCAAGATTGTAGTTTTCCGAGTCGCCTTGTCAAACATGAAAACGTTATGTGGCAACGCATTTAACATGGAAATGATGGATCATATTGGGTTTGTGAAGAACAATCTCCTGTAGTAGACTTTGAGTAAATTCCGTTACGGTCCGCGTAAGGATTGGCCGTCTAGCACCTTTCAGGCCCTTGACCTTCTAGTAACCATGATGGAATCTTTCAACCGGATGCAAAAAAAAAAAAAAAATAAATGGCAGCCGATAATCTGCAGTTTCGATCGTTTTGCTTCAGATTATTTCCCTGTCATTTTGTGCCAGGGTCTTGCAACAACCGGAAACTAATTAACTTATAATTAAGCTTCTTATCTTCGAAGTCACGTAGCATTTAGAACATTTAACTCCTTTGAAATAAATGTCATGTTAACGTCCTTTCGCTAGTTGTTATGATCCACACGTCACAGACAGAGAAGTGATACTCACAAAGGAGCCTTTTCGATTTAAAACTTAAAAAGAAATTCAAGTGCTATTTTGGGGGCAAGGGAACTGGGCAAGGGATTTCCTTCGTCAGCACGTTGCATACGTCATTGTTTACATTTTCTTTCATTAAACGCATTTGCGCGCAGAGGGCATTATGCATGCTATTTGCAAATTGACTTCAAAAGGTAAATCAACTTGTTAAACTTAAATAAATCTCTCATTTTAAGACTTTGAGTTTGATAACGAGCCAGTTATTAGCCATCACAAGCTGGTAAATTCTGATTGGCAAATTAGGGCGCAAATGATTCCATACCACAACATTCTTAGTAGGATTTCGCATTTCCGAGGCATCACTGCTCAGAGATTATCTGGTGTATTGATTCAAATTTTCAGAGATAGCTCATTATGCAATGCACTTTCAACAGTCAGAACTTTATTCTTGGCTGACTGATTAGAAAGCGATAGCCTTGTGCTGACTGAATGCGAAAAATGTAAACAAAGATTATCCTCAAGTGAAGCTATGATTCTCGCAGTTATGGACGCAATTTTTGCAATTGCGTAAAGAAGCCTGAAATATTCAGGACTTCAACGGGGTTTGAACCCGTGACCTCGCGATACCGGTGCGACGCTCTAACCAACTGAGCTATGAAGCCACTGACGTTGGGAGCTGGTCATTTGTGGGTTCCAATGTTCCCGTGAGGAATGAATCAGCGATGAAATGATATATGAAATGGATCATAACTGCGAGAATCATAGCTTCACTTGATTTCATATCCGCAGTTCATATATGTATAACAGAGGGTTGCCACGAGTCCACAAAATCCGGTATGTGAAAGTGACCTGAGCTAGGCCTGGTCCTTAACTAGAATAAAAGAGAGAGACGTACGACACATAGACAAATGTTCCGGAGAAAACGAAGAATGAGAAGAGGGCTTCCAAGGACGCTGAACTTCGACTGAACTGGCACCACGACTGAGTGAAATTATTAAGGGTACCCCATGTGTTAAAAATAGAAAATATACTGCAAAGGTTGGTCAAGACAACGTGAACATAGGCGTTGTTGCAATATTTCGGCTGGCCAACACCAGCCTTCTTCAGGTTTCTGAAGAAGGCTGGTGTTGGCCAGCCGAAATATTGCAGCAACGCCTATATTCACGTTGTCTTGACCAACCTTTGCAGTACATTTTCTATTTTTAAAGTTTTTTTGGTGTGGTCACGATCTATTTTGATCCAACGTAGAGCAAGTTTTGATCGTACACGGTTTTTGCAGTGGTTTAATCCATGTGTTAAAGTAAAGGCTTGAGATCTTTAGTTTTCATTCTCATCTTCTATGCCACATTTTCTGTTAGTAACAAAAAATCCTCATCGAACAGTGTGGTCAGAGAAGAAGAGAGACCCTGAGAACGAGGTTGACCGGGTGAAATGCTTGTGCGCATGCGTGATGTGTTGGCCACACCGGGTTGTCGCGTTGGTGTTTGCGTGTGTCACCTTGCTTGTTTTGTTGATAAAAAAGAACGATTTGAAACTGATTTTATTAAATAAGTAATGGTCACAGCATGTCCTTTATCAGTTGTGGCCTTTGTAACACTGTAACATAATTCTTTAGTGAGAAAAGAGTTAATTCGTCAAGAGCAAGGGATAACTCTTATCTAACTGCCAAATGTCTGATGTTTGGGGTTGGTTTGTTTTCAAAACAGGTCTTCTTTTTCCAACGCCATCAAGACTGGCGCAACTTCAAATCCGTCGAATGCGCTGCCAAGATTTGGTTATGTGCGACTTAGAATCCAATTTGCTCTAGGCTCAATCAATTATTTAGGATTTGCCAAATGCGTCTTGTTTTCATATCGAAGTGTACGCACGCACGGTTGCCGAGCCTTTTAAACGGACCGATATCTTCTTAAATAAGATAGTTGCGCCCAGAGAGGATTCTTGAAAATTGAACCAAACTAAAACACTCGTTGCTCGGTAAGTACAACTACTTCTCTAATATTAAAGATCCGCGGTCTTCAGGACTTTAACGACTTTACTGATGCTCTGTGCGTCGTACTTGTTTGGTTTTTTTTTTACAAACTGAAGAATGATCTCCGAAGGGAAAGGGAAGTAAACCGTAAGGGTAAAGTTAAACTTTACAGCAATTCATAATTCCACTTCATTGGAGAGTCCACCGCTCTATTTGGATTCGTAAACAACTCGCTGCGTAATAAGTTTTCAAAAGGCGGAACTTTTGTCCTTATCAAAACAAAGCAGACAATCCGTTGTAAGAAAATGGAAGAACTTCCTTTGAAATCAATATTTTAATTAATCCATTTATATTATTGATGATAAAAAGTAGGTCATGCACGCAAGAAAAATACGCAGCAAAAAGTGCTTCTCCCGCTGTTGTTATCAACACGAACAGCTCTGCTGCTCCCACATAACTGTTTCTAGGTGAACAAGATATGCATCTACCGACAGTGGTCTTATGAACAACAAATTAAAAAGGTATTTTCAGATTACTGTCTTAGCCTACACTGCTACCAGTGAAATTAAAGCCCTGTAGTGACAGAAACTTGTCGGAGACATGGCTTTACCCGGGGTTTTCGAGGGGACAAAAAGACCGACATCTAAATCCTAAAAGATCTGCGCCAATCCCGTTGAAAAGCAGATTCGAGTTGTTTCGTTCTGTGTTGGGGTGTTGCGAGAATGAAGGACCCTTTTTTGTGAAAAAGTGGTAAATGCCAGTGTTTCGCATGTCGACACCATCTCGCACGCAACTAAGAAACTCTGACAATTGACAAAGTGGAAATATTCCAAGTTGATATTCAAAAACGTCTTTCAAGAAATTCATTATCTCGCCCGCTTGTAGATTAATTCAAAAACCTCTTTACTTCGTCC
>NC_090876.1:46141895-46159395 GCF_036669935.1 Montipora foliosa
GGAATAAGTGATCGAGGAGGGCATGGTATACATTAGAACAGCATCTTGAGTAAGTAGAGCAATCACTTATTTATCCTGGTTTATTGTGTTCACTGACTGAAAAATATTTCGGGGGCTTTCGATTCTTCGACAAATACGCTGAGTAAATCATGTGGGTGATTCCGCGGCGATCACCTAGTAGCGCTATAATTTGTTGAAGGGGCCGTTGAAGACCTCACGTATTGCAAATATTCGCGGATAAAGCATTCTCTTGGTAGAACAATTAGGAAGAGTTCAGATGATCTTGAAAGGTCATTTTCTGGAGTCTTTTTGCGCAAACGAAGGGAGAAAACCTTGTCGTTCCTTGACTTTTCTGTGGTTCTCAAGAATTCATCCCATGTGAAAATTAATGAGGGCCGAACAAGCTCATACTGTGTTTGCGCTCGCTCACAAATCGCTCATTCTTTCGAGTATTCTTGTATTGTCGAATTTGTTTTACTTTTGTATTCAATATTAGTATTCATAACAACTTCCTGCGGGATTGCATCCAAGATGATGAATAGACAATAGTATATTCTGGGCGATCAGTGACACCTCTTTTCGACAAGCGTAATTTTACTTGCCAAACTAAAACTTGCGACATCAGTTTCAAGCGATTAGTTCTTCAAAACAGTGATATGTTGCCATCTTTGGTGATTATTAGGCAAGTACGTGACGTTTGGAACAACACTTGCTGAAATGGAAAGGGGTGTTTAAAAACAAATTTGATGGTAGAATGCGCATTAGATTTCACCCTTCATTCTAAAAATTCTTTAGTAAGAAAAAATAACATTGAAAAGACACATGTTAAAACATACATTAGCTAGAAATTAGAAAAAAATAACTACTTTGCGTGTTTGGCCTCTTTTGCGGTCTTGACGGGTTATTGCACGGGGTTTATTCGATATTTTCCTGTAACGCCCAAATCATTGGGCAGCAGACGATGTTTGCAGAAGGGTCGGTCTATGCGATCGGGCCTTTTAATTAGTGTCCTCGCTTTTGAAACGGCAAGACTTAAGCGACAAAAATTAAATCATTCGACCGACGCTTCAGCGATAAGCAGTGATAACAAAGGTGTAGATTTGAGATATTTGCTATTATGATTCTGTTTGCTCTAACTGAAGATCAGAAGGTCAGGGTAGAAGTATTTGATCCGGTGATGCTTTCAACCAATCTGACATCTATGTCATTCGACACTCGGCAAAGACTCTACTATTTTACGATCTTCTATCAAACACACTTTACATCTCCAGTTATTGATGTTTTAGGTCGCAGCCTATCCTTTTCATTAACAAGAAATCGCCCGTTCGTCTTTTCTGAATCGTCGTCCATTCCGAGAAGACATACCCAAGGTTGAAACTTAAGAGGTGATAAATCACGAGGTCTTCCCAAGCTTCCGGTGATTTAATCGAAATTGTAGGAGAACAGTAGGATATAAAACCCGTAGATTTAATAATTTCTTCAGTTTTCATAACGTTAACGCCTGAAAAGTGGAAAGATCGAAGATCGAAGGGGAATTTAACTTCTATCACGGCCAAATTATCGTCGAATTTTAAATCCTCTGTTTATATATGAGTGCAGCGTATTGTTGTGACACCCAAAGGTGTCACCAAACTGTTAATTTGAAACTCAATAGAACTGTTAAGGCCTTGCAAGGAAACATGTTTTTGTACGAGACACAGGTCACAGGTCTACCCAAAACGATCAATGTTAATAAAAAATGTTTGTGAGCAAACTGAAAGTAACACAACTAGTCCAGTTCCTTTTTCTGTTGACGCACAAGTGCCAGTCAGCAGGGAAACTTAGACAAAACTGCACCCCTGAGGGTTAGAAACCCAGCGCCAGTGTTGACATAAAGAAAACCAAGCGCTACGCCGGCGAAGCAAGCGTTTTCTTGAGGAGTTTTTTTAAAGTGAATGCACGCGAAATACCCCGCACAGCTTTCAATGAACGTTGGAATTGTCCCACGGAAACGCTCGCAAAGCAAGCTATAATGCACATAGCATAAAAGGAATCAAATAACCAAAACCTCTTCATTTTCGCCTTTATAAATCAGTAACACCGATAAGACGTCACAAGTAAACAGATATATGACACAACGAGGGTTTCTAACGAAATAAGGACACTCCATACTTTGACGTTACTAAATGGATCGAGAAGTATCTCCGTCGGGGGCGAGCTGTTTCTAATCGCTAAATGTCCGAGGTGAAAACAAGGAAAGAGGATACTCGACATCCTTATTCTTTTTGTTTTGTTATTACGAGCTTTAGAGTGTCTTAATTTATTTAGTAATTCGTGACTCGATTAACCGTGAGTGCGCTTTTGAGGAAGATGGCAAAAAGTCTCATCTTTTTCATCTCTCGCACAATGTAAACATTTCATGTTCGTGATATTTGTAAGGCGGATTTTTACACCCTGATGAAGTATTTGCGTAGGAGAAGAGTATGATCCGTGTTATGCCTTCCATTTTGGGAATCAAATAAAGCTAAGCGGTTAATTCGTAGATTTGCAAACGAAGTAAATCGATTTATAGTATGACGCAAAGGCGGGTTCCTTCCTTCGTCAGTGAACTCTGTTTTCAATATATGGTAGGTGTGCTTTCGTGGATACTATAACTGTATAGTATCGCCGCTCAGCGATCGATTAGACCGAGAATTGATGACAGATTTTAGCTACTGCTATGGTGGTCGATACTTCGGTGGAGACACCATACCCATCACATTTTCCAGAGCTGTATCAAGTTCCGTCGGGTCCGAGTTTCTTGGCCTGCCGATATGTGCCAGTGCACGAAACACTTCATTCAGTGTTAATTCTCATTTCATAGCCAAGATTAGGAAAACATTGGTTATCTTTGATCAGTAGAATTAAGGACGAAAGCTAGTGAGGTCGGCAACGGCCGTGAGAATATCTAATTAGGGATTCGAAGCGACAAAGATACGAAACTGCAGAAAGAGACTCCGGTTACAAACTTAGTAGGATTATTGTGGATTAAGGATCTTTTAACATAGGGTCTTGTTCAATTACACCAGTTGAGTTATTAATTAAGCCTAACAGCTCATTTAGCCACAATGCAGTATTGAAACCGGCTCTCATTCATACGACCTGTTGCATTGAACCAAAAATTACAGGTACGAATTGGACACAGCACCATCTATCGTAAAAACAGATTGCTCTCATCGAGGTAAATTGCTCACATATATCTGGTTTCAGGTCTTTTGTGGTTTTATTTCATATTTTAGAAATTTTAACGCGGTAGAATTAACTTTCAGCTTGCGAGTTTTCCTTAATTATTTTTGAACGATAACGTGTGAGAGTTTTTTTGGCATTCTGGGTTACATACACCCGCCTTGACCAGCAATTAATTTAAGAGCGGTTAGCAACAGTGAGTACGTGAAATTTAAAAGTTACATTTTAACTGAAACAGTTCAAGCGCGTCATCAGCAACTGATCGGTTGGCAGCTAGAGCAACAGCAGCAAAAAGACAAGGCCGGAAAAAATATGCCGGTAGTTGGAGAAATACCAAACTGAAGACGCTAAAGTCGATAGCTTTGTTTTGCAAGGCAACAGAGATAACTGCGACCTTTACTCAGACTAGTTTTTTTAACTGAGAGGTACTGTTTCGGTTGATTCAGAAAACCCGACAAATATGGCTCTATCACGTTTCCGGTTAGCGTAAAAAAGTTTTTCATGCATTTGTAACAAAATCTATCTCAAGATCATTAACGAATGCAATCAAAGGATTTGAATGGATTACGAATGTTTTAGGCAGGACTCGCAAACGGTTTCGCCAATTTTAGACTGTCAATTTCTTGATTTTCTTATAAAGCCTCCGAACAATTCTGGCTAGTTTTAAGGCTCTTTAGAACACCACATTTCCTTTGGCTCTAGTGGCGTCCTGTCCAAGAGCTTAACCTTCGTCTCCCAGACGCTAAGACTTTGCTAGCTTAATCCAAAAAAAGACTTACAGTTGGCTTGCCTACGGCTTAACACATCGTGCGATAACAAAGGGTAACAAATTCCTACAGTCGCTCTGTAGCGTGTTTGAAAATGTTCAAAACTGACCTACGGCCATGTATGCGGAAATGGAATTAATGCCAAGTTTACTACGACAAGCCAAAATGAAGAGCTTTTCCTCACAATCTAGTGGTTGAATGAACCTGAACTCCCTCGTTATGCCAAGGAAGTGCAATTTTGCCGAGAACTACCTCGTATATATCCCGTAAAAATGACGAGTTCTGTTTCAAAAAGGGAAAAAAAGATGTTCATCTTAGTATGACAGAAGTCCCCTCGGAAATTACATTGCGTTTTTGCATCATTTATTCTAACGTTCTTAGGAAAACAGTCATAAAAATACTATCAGTATAATTAAGGGCCATTTATCCTTGAAAGCACGTTCTCTTCATTATGTCACGTATCTGAACCGAGGTGATAAATGTGGGGGGTAAATTTGGTTAGACGGTGGGGGTATGGCCATGTACAAACGAGATATTGAAACCGGTGGATTACCGCGGACAAGAACGCTTCAAACGTACTTCAATCTATCTGCGCTAAAGAGACAAGTCGATGTTTCAACATCTGATCTTTGTGTCATCGAAGGTCAACATTGCGTGTGTAAACGAATTCTTCTTAGCGACTTGGTTTATTCGGAAAACCGAGTATCGACCTCAAACTTAAGTAGGATTTGCGATATCGTTAAGAAGATCAAATACTCCTTTTCGGATTTGCGGTTTAATACTTTTTGTATTTACTCTTTCAAAGAAATGGATCAAATTTCGCTTTCAATTCTCTGGAAAATTCTTCTTTCTGGCAAGCTTTGTAAAGGTATTTTTCATGCTAACTTACATGGCCCTCAAATTGAAGGCCAAATCTTTCCATTGCCAAGAAGCAGATGGGTACCTGAGATTAATAGTTTTTGAAATTAGTTTTGACGAAGAGTCCACAATGGACTTTTGTTTTGACTGAAAATCTAGAAGGAGAATAACTAGTCTGCTCGGCCTATAAAATCGTGCTTAGTTGCTGCCATGACAACGCTAAAGGAAGAGTGTTTTTTTTTAATTTGCCTCTTTACAGTTTTGGGAACTCGATACTAACGAAGCCAGTTCATATAAATGTAAAATAATTTCTTGACTTTGTTTGAATATAAGAAAATTTAGTTATATCAAACGCGTTGATAAAGGTCGAATTACCACCGTAAACGATTTGGAAAGCTGACGTTTCGAGCGTTGGCCCTTCGTCATTCGCTCTGACGAAACGTCAGCTTTCAAAATCGTTCACGGCGGTAATTCGACCTTTATCAAAACGTTTGATAAAACCAAATTTTCCTGTTTCACTTTCCCACCGACGCAGCAGCACAGTTTCTTTAGAAATTAGAAATTATTTTGGATATAATCATCCTAAAAGTTACTTTACTTTAAGCTTGACGGACAGTGTGTAACAGACTTGAAAACGCTCAACTGAGAGTTGTCACTGTAACTATATTATACACAAGAAAAACCACTTTGCCCCATGTTTGAATGCATTGCTCGACTGGATGGCGTATGTGTTTCTACGCTTTGTTTGAAGACGTTCTTCTCCGGGTACTCAGGTTTTTCTATTCCTCATGATCTGCAAGTAAAGTTTAATTTTGATTTGGACGCACCCAGGATCTCATCAAGGGGAGTAGACTGCGAGAAGTCTCTCTTTTTCTTCAGATTTAGTGAGAGCAGTGTAAGCACGCCGGAGCGGCGAAGCCGCGAGACGCGCGAAACTAGGGCGGCAGCTCGTCTCGCTCCTTCAATCACGCGCTTGGCCATTTGCATGTCTCACGTTTTGCTCGCCGGACTACAGTAGCCTGAGTACTCAGGTTAGACTACAGAAGAGAGACTTCTCGTAGTCTACAAGGGGAGCATCTATCTCCCATACTTCCATACCAAGGAATCAAACTTTTCCCATAAGATGTGGCTAGACGTGGCTAGGTACGTACAAACGAACTGTGCGCTAATAATAGTAAACATCGTCCTCATCATCATCATCATCAGCATGATCGTAATCGTGGTCGCTGCTGCTAACATCATCAACAGCTGTTCATTCTGTGTCACACACACCTCCTGCCTTTCCTTAATTCCCTCTCTGGAGTGTGCCTGCCCCTCAAGTTAGGGTTTTCAAAACACCAGCTTACGCTCGAGCATCCTTGATCTCTTATCTTTATTACCTTTCACCTGATTAAAAATATAAAAAATATCTTGTTTGGCCAATCGCGTCATTATAGGGTCTATATTCCGCTATATCGGACCAGATTGGATGTGAGGCAATTACCAAAGGTCAAGAAAAGGTCAATAAACATCTTGGAGGTGCAAAATCCAAATCTCAACAAATATAAATGTAATACTGGTGCCGCACCGGATGGAGTCTTTCTGCGAAGTATTTTGGGGTATAGTCTATCATAAGGATTAAAGCTTCCCTGCTGCAACCTTTTTTACCATTTTTTTATTGTTAGACAGAGTTGTTATGGTTAAATAGACGGAAAAACGCTTCCGGAAGACAAATAGCTTCGTTGTTTAACGCAGAATTTCGTCGATATTACCTCTGTAGTTAATTCACTAATTGAATTACAAACAACACTTAACAGTAATGAAGCAAACAATATAGCTACTACATTGTTTCATTTGTTTCTCGCTCTATTTTATTCTTAATTTTTTTGCATTCTAGTTCTAAAGCGATAAATTCGTACATGTATTCAGGTTAGCACAACTTAATCTACGTTTTTCATGTATAACACAAGATTTCAGATCCAGATGCAATGAACATGTAGCTTTTGCACGTTAAATTGCATTGGAAAACGACTCAAACAGAACACGAATACCCCGCATGACAGAAGTCAACATAGAACATGTGTATTCTCTTTTTGATACACAGAGGCCCTCTTATTGCACTGTTTGCTGTCTTGCAGAATGTTATAGTGGGAACGACGGAAAACACAATTTTATCGTCTGCTGATGATCATTTGAGAAAAGTAGCTGAGAAACAAATAACAAGGTCATTCATTGTCTTTGCTTTTTGCTTCTTTTGTCAATCGTCACAATCTGAAAAAGGTAAAATTTGTGGAATCGAATGGGGTAATGTTTCACCGTATAGTCGACTAGGACAAATAGAACTTTGCATTTAACAATCGTCAGCTGATTCCGCGAATTCGTAAGAAGAATTAATGAGCATACCTGTGAATCTGTAAACGGTGCGTTAGAACGAATAACTGATCACCCTATAATTATTCAAGCTTTCAGACGAGGTACGAGTTAAGCTTAATTTAATTGACTTACGACGCATCTCGTTTGGCTTCTAATAAATCATATCATAATAGATCATGTGAATATAAAAATATTGTCGAAAAATTAAGCTTGTTGAAACAATTCATATATCAAGATTTTGTGATGCTGTCGACATTATGGCGTCTACAATTAAGCGTCGATTCTTTTTCTTCATTTCTTTGAAGTAAGAGCTTTTAATGGATTAAGTCCAGTGTGAGTAAGCTAAAGAAATCAATGAAGCCTTTATTTAAAATACAAAATTGTTTAATTTGTGAAGTAAATGTCTATTTGACTGAGAATAGAAGACCTAGAATTTCTTCCAATTCATTACTATAAACAGTTGAAAACAGTTCATTTCAAAAACGCATAACGGAATTTAGCGTAAAAACCGTCGTTAGACCTCTTTAGAAATTTAGAATACAAAAGGCCTTTACTCTTAGAAAATATTAAACCATAAAAAATTGTTTTGAAGAGAATTTTCCCAGGCTTGCCTCGCCCATATTTTTGATTAATGACGCTGGCTACGACGGAAAATAACTCTTTTATCAGATAAAAAACAGGAAATTTTGAAACTTGGGCATCGCGTTTCGAGTGATACATCCATCCAAAGCAAACCAGCGAATGCTCACTTATTGAGTCTCAAATAATTTAATAACTGTCAGCGTTCTCTGATTCAACGACAGCAGGAGTGGTCACTATTTTTCAAACCTGCAGCTGGAAGGCCATTTTTCCTTGGAGAAGGAAAAGTGGCTTGCAGTTAACGTTGGAGATCTAGTCATTTCCACCTTCGTTTGTTTTTCTTGTCTCCCGAGAAATCAGCTTAAAGAAATTAAATTTCTGTAGATAAACAGCTTTTTATGTTTAGAATCCTGAATTTTGACACGCTTCCTTAAAATAAACCGCTTAATGCGGATTTTTTTCCATGTTTTAACGGCTTTCAAAACAACGCCTGCTAGAACCTCTAAATTTCTGAAGGATTATGACTGTATTATTAGCCAAAGCTCGTAACGATTAGCTATTTCGGTTTCCGAATGCCCTCGCGAGAGCCATGTGAAGAAAAGGATATGACGACTGAACCCACCAAAAGGAGCTTTCTATTGACATATACTGCGAAGATGAGGTAACTCCGAAATTAAAAGAAAATGGCCATCAATTCAAGTGTCAGCGTGCCGGTCGTAATAAGTTGAAAAATCGTGCTGCACGTGCTACACGCACCTTATTAGTAGATTTCTTTCCCCTTCAAACTTCGCCAACATTGTACAACACGACCTTGAGCCTATAAATAGTTGGAGGGTTTGATTTGAGCTTATTACTTACACATCACAACCGACGATTCCAGAAAAAGCGCCCTTTCCCCACTATAAAGCGTATTAATTCGTTACATAACTAACTTGTTATGAGGGCTTAAGAAAGAGGGTTGTATTTTTTGATGAATTTGATCATTAAATCCCTCTCGTTTTTCCCCGGGGGTGGGGGATGGGGACCGCCACACGTAGGCTAAAGCATGCGATGCTGTAGGCGAAATAAATCTTCTCAAGACAGATTATGAATGTGGTATTGTAGACCGTTCTCGATTTCTTTTCATTGCAATTCGGTGAATTCGTGGGTAGAGATTGAAAACAGATCAGAGCCACTTTGGACAACAGTCACAACACATCTTGGCCTTCTTGAGTCCAAAAATGCCTTTGCTGTTTCTACCAGCCCCCTACTCACCTCCCACTTAAAGTAATAATTTTTTCTCCCCCACCCCCCCCCCCCTCCCCCTCCTCCTTTCCGCCTTTCAAGCAAAACATTGCAATCGATGTTTCGATCGTATTTTACTTTTCTAACTTTAAACCGTCTTTAATCTTTTTGCCTTGTGCGAGTTAACCAACTTCGGGATCAAGAAGTTCAATGCAACAAATCACAGGAAAAGCGTAGTGCGTTTGCGCGTTAATTACGACATTGCCGCCATATTTTCGGGAAAAAAAAAACAATAGTTCCGTCATTAGCTTTGTTGAACATTGGTCCATGAGAGCATTTTGAGCCTCTGGAGGAAGATCCTTTGGAGATCCTCTGTTATCCTCTTTTCAGGGAGGTTACTTTCTTGGATTTTTTTCGGCGGACTGCTAATTAATTGACTTCCTTTGGGTTAAGTGTATCTTGTATGTTGGGCGCCAGAAACTCCATTGGACATCATCACTCTTACGCGGGTCACGAAATGACTGACCATCAAGATGCTGTCTGAAAACGCGAATTTTCACACTTGGTATCTCATCAAAATGATGGAACATTCCCTATAATTCATCAGATGACTCGAAACTTCATCTTGAACGAAAAACTATGCAAGTTATGCCATTCTTTCCACGCAATTTGCGGTTATTTCTGTTCGCGCTCGTTTTCCGCGGCAAGTTTTCAAAGGTGCGCGACTCAATCAAAAGCCCAAAGCAATGAGGTGTTCCGATTAGGGCGCCAAGATAAACAATTTATAGTCCTCGACAATGACCTCTTATCAGTAATTTTCAGAATGAGATAAGGAAGTTACAGACTTTTCGCGTGCCCACATGCAAGTGAGAAATGTAACAGCCCAGAGACATGCCGTTGAAAGTGATTGCTTGAAAAGATCTTTTATTGAGGGAAAATTCGTGAGTATTTCAAGTGTTTTTAGGAAACAAAACCTAACCAAACTAGATAAGGGTTGGTAGTTTTTTCGATGAACATCTCCAACACGCGATCGTGGCATTTTAGTGTCAGAACTCCTCAACAGATCACCGTATTGTTTAAATGAAGCCTAAATGAAATCAATATGGGTCAGTGAAAATTGTTTTGATTCTAGAAACAGACCTGGTTTACTGTGATATTTGGCAGTTATCTAAGGAGAAGATTTTATCCAACCATTCTTTAAAAATAATATTTGGTTTACTCAAGGGCTTATCTCTTTTAGGTGAATGAGAGAAGATTTATTGATCGAAGCATTCCCGGTCAAGATGGAAGACAAATCATTGCCTATAATTCTTGCTATTTTGATGGCGTTTCCAGGTAAGTGTATTTGTAACTTTTGTTGCTCTTAAAATCTATGTGCAATGTGGTACTGAGCTCTCACGAAACCGAAATGCGAACAAGTTTGCATGGACGTGTTGGCGACCAAGCAACCTCTTCGTGGTTTCCAGCCGGAATAATTGTGTTCGTACGTGATTGAGTTAATTTAAGGCAACTGCAAAACTCATTTCGTATTAGGAAACCTTTAACAATCATTATGTCAAACTCTCTCCATAATTTAATAGTCTACATTAATTCGAAAGCATTGAGAAACAATTAATTGTAGACCGACTTCCTTTACTGTGTTTACTTAGGAGCTTCCTCAAGAACAGCATTTAGTCAATGTAATAGCGTCCAGATGAATGGGGCTCCGAAAAACTAAGCTTGTCTGCTCGTATTTCACAACTAAACTTCGCAGCTTTGTCCACTTAAATTTAGGCAGGAATTCTCCCTAAAATTGATAAACACGTTAACAGTTCTTCATGAAAGTTTTAATGGTGGACATTAGCTTTCACTTAAATTGTCGCTTGCAATTATTGCCAGGTTGTGGGAGCCCCATGACGCCCGAACCTCAAGGGCTCTTACCATTGTTCAGCAAAACGTGCCAAAAGAACGCTCGTTCTTTGGCTATAAATGAATGCTAATTGGATAGTAAAAACTCCCTATAATCTGAGACACCGAGAATACCTAAGTCGAATCAGGTCATTTTTGGAGTAGTCTCTCATATACCGGGCTCCGTCCAAAATGCGGGTTTTCTGGAGGTTTTTGCAAAGGGGGACCCTATAGCATATCGCTTGTCAAGTCGAACTTGTTTTTAAGTACAGATATTTCATAGATAAAATAAACTATATTTTTCTTGTACATAAATTTAAAAATAAGATGGGTCGATCAAGAATTTGAGTGCCAAAAATTGCATTCTACGGCTCACAGAACTATTAAACACGACCTTGCAGCAATACCAAGTTAACAGTTTGTGTTCTGTGTTTGCAATGTGTACAGTTTTTCAGGAACATCTTAAGTCTTTCAACAACGGGTCGTGACCGTTACATACCTTGAAAAATAATTAACCTATCGTGGAATGTTAAATGGTTACTGATGTAGATTTTGCGATCACACTGCGGTATTTGTCACATAGCCAAAGCCGGATAACTTTTAATAAGCACGTCACTGAGTCAGTGCTTGCTTCGCAATTACCAATGTGGTACGGGTTTGATTCCCAGACTTGGCTTCACATGTTGCTCCGAAACGATTTTCTTCGGGTTCTTCGTTTTTCTCCTCTTTTCAAAAACCAACCTACGACATCATTTCTGCTCAGTGTCTTCAAAGATTGGTTCCTTAGCGCTAAATACAGTTGGCAATTAAATAAAGTCCATTTATTTACTTTTATTTTGTGTAATTAAGGCCTTTATTTGTTACTCTGTAATATCATTTACGCACCAACCAATCAGATCAGAGAATGACCAGCGAGCAAAATGAAAACCAGTACCTGAATATTTTATGCCCACAGCGTTTTTTGAAGAAAACTATCACACAACACTGCTGTGGTCTAAAGCTATCATTAATCGTTTTCAATGTGAATAATCTCTCAATCAAACATCTTTAACAAATTGGTTTAAATTGCGTGATTTGTGATAAACAGATGTTTATGTTAATAAGGGCATCTGTGTGTCCTCCTCACATTTCTTGCATTTATTCCACAAAAAGTTTGGCTTATTTTATTGGGAAATGCATCAAGCTGTGAGAAATACAACATAGAGACTTAGAGAATGCGTGACAACCAAATAGAACTCACTGAGGAAAACTCCGAGTTCCAGATGAGATTTGGAACCCTCAACCCTGGATGCCCTAACCACAGATTTCTATGGCGAGCGCGGCTTATCTGTGGGCTTTCACGTAGTCAAAAAAACACAATAATGGCCCATAACTGCATTGCGCAGCCACATTAAGAGATAACTGGGAAATCGTTAATTAGAAAAAAGAGTAACTTCCCCATTGCGACTCTCTGAAGAGATAGCATTTTACCGTTTGAATCAAAAAGTTGTATATCAACTAAAATTCAAATTCTGCGAGAGGCTCATTCAAATTCTCCTGCCGTATTTCCATTACCAAGCTTTTACCGAGGTAAGCCTTACCGCGGCAGCTTTTGAGCCGGACCGAAATTTGACCGAGGCAAAAAAGCGCCCTGACGCGGGAATACCGAGGGAAGTCGCGAGATACAGAAGTGGCAAAGGGGTCAATAGTATCAAGCGGTACTGTATCTCTGGCTACATTAGCCCAGCAGTCTTATCTTTCAAATTGATTTCTTGTCTTTCATTTATATTTCAGGTTTGTTCGCTTCATCATCCACAGTCACAACAGAGGAAGGGCAGAATGTCACATTGCCTTGCAGTGCTGTGGTCCAAGGAGGAACATGGCATCAAACATCGTGGTTTAACGGCACTCAAAAACTGTTAACTGTCCTTCGCAGTTCGCATTCCAAGTACACTAAGAGACTCATTTCCATCGTTGATAGACAATCCTTACGTCTTCACAAAGTCGACCGCTACGATCATGGGAAATATTCGTGCAGAGCTCTCTATATCGTGGGTGATACACCCACCTCTGCTAAAGAAAACATACAGCTTTATGTCAAAGGTAAAATTTAGCGCTCTAAACAGTTCTTTTCCGATCCTCTTTATCGCTTGATGAACGATACATACGGGGCTGCGTCACACTGCTGCAGTCACTGATCGATGAATTTGTTGATTATAACTTAAGCATGCGCGGAAAACCCCAGGTGACCAGAGAAGAAATAGAACCTAGATGCTCCACTGCTGAGCTAAAGTAGCTCGAATGTGCTACAATTTCGGGCAAAATACTCAAAAATCAATCACTTCCAATCGCATAGCCTGCGTGGCTGGCGGTTCTTTTTGGAGCGGGAGAGACTCCGAGCGGCGCAGTAAAGCTGGGGAGAGGAAGAACTTTCCTTTCCATTTCCCCGCCCTAACCTCCTCGCGGCTTTGCCGCTCGAGTTCCCTTGTGTTTTCGCAACATCATAACCACCAGCTACGCAGGTTAAAATCGCACGGCCTTGATCCTTGGTTTGGAGCAATCCCCTTTGTTCTACGGCATGAACCACAGCCAAAAACGGAGCAGTTGTCACCTGGCATCGCCAGCGACTAATTTCGTTTTAAAATCGTTCAAGTAGAACAAATTTTAAAAAAATGTTACCCTAATCACTGCTAGCCTGACGCCATATTGAATTCTGTGTGCACGGTCAGGGACACTAGACCGAGCGAAAAACATGACGAGAAGATCAGTGTTTGAAGTCCGCCGGTTTTCGTAACCATTCCCCTCTACTAACTCTGATTCGAAGGGAAAGGTGGGATTTCGTTTTCCATTTTATCTAGCTGTGATTGTGGGATCAAAAAAAAGCCTCCTCTCGGATAATACAGAGAGATTTAGCATCGAGTATACGGCGAACGGCAAACGGCTGAAAATTAAAGAAATCTATTTGATTTTAGTTCATTTCTAGCTACGGATAGAGTGGTTTTCAATTGAGTGTCGAAAGTAATTAGCGAATTACTTTGGTTTTGCATCTACTTCACTCAGTGATTGGTTCAAAGTTTTCGCGCCACTTTTTCAACCAATCAGAAGTGAAACCAAAACCAATTGTGGTTCGCGCGTGCACATTTTCCCGCCTTTTATGTCGGCTACGTGTAATTACTTCGAGTTTTGATTGGTTCACTGGATTGTCTCCGTCCTTTTTGATTGGTTAAAGTAATTACTATGGTTTTGGTTTTACGACACTCATTTGAAAACCGCTCTATGAAGTAACTTCTCAAAAGCAAAAGACCAGTTAGAATAAAGAAATTTCATGGTTTAGTGAAGAGAAGAAGCCTGCTGCTTTCCCATTTGCCGTTTCACATTCACGCAATACTAAATTTGTCTATTAACCCATGAAATCGTTCCGTGCGCCGTTCTTCGAAAACCGAGTGGTGTGGTTTCTTTATACAAACCGATGAACCACGGAAGCACATGAGCCCAACAAATTGACCTGCTCCCAACTGAGTGGCTTTGTAGCTCAGTTGCTAGAAGATTGCACTGGCATCGCAGAGGTCATAAGTTCGAAACCGTTGAAACCGTCTTAATTTTTCAGTTGTCTTTATGAGACAATTGCTTTAAATAATTGTCCTAATAAGTTCAAAGATTACTTCATCTTTCATTCCACGAACGAAGTCTTAATATTCAACAATTGTGTTTAAGTTTTGTTTTTTCTTTTTCAGCCCACCCGATAATCAGAAGAACAACCCCACAGCATCTTAACTTAACCCAGTCTAAAGAGGCGCGCGATCTCCAAATCAACTGCTTCGTGAGCGCCTATCCAAAGGCGAACGTAACCTGGAAGAAGGCACATGGACAGCTGACCAAAGACAGGTTCAATGTGCAAGATGATAACTCCTTGCTTGTCAAGAAAGCATCCTTTGAGGACAGTGGAACCTATGTCTGTGTGGCCAAAAACGAGCTTGGAACGGATAGCAAAGACTTTACCGTTACTGTATTTGGTAGGTAACTTACCACTTATCCTTGCGCGTACCATTGTGACGTGGCATATTGTAGCAGTTGGACCGTTGGGCACCAGATCACGTTGTTGGTGGTAGTTGCCCAGTTCACTGATCTCCCCGATCACACCCGTGATTATCCACCTTGTTTTCTTTCTCCGGTCCTCATAATGTGATTCTTAGCTCAGATCATTTCAACTGGTTTACTTTTTTCTCTGTGTTATAAAAATATCCATTTGGAGTGTAAAATAAGGAAGCAATCTCGAATACAACATGGAAAGAAAGACAGTGTAAGTGCACGTGACAATTTCTTTGCTCCACATAGGTCCGCAAAGGGTGCCTAATTTCGTTCTTTCAAACTGCCACCATTTGCTCATGGTCGGCACGAGGAAATAAAGGGGAAAATAATATTAAAGAGCTCTAGACAAATATGGTTTCTCTGTTTTTTATTTTCTAGAACCTCCAAGAATAGTTGGGAAAAAGAAGTTTCACGCAAATGTAGGAGAGACAGCGAACTTACTATGTGACACCAAAGGAAACCCGAGCCCGAAAGTCACGTGGTCCTGGCAAAGCGCAACTGGAAACGGGTTGAGTATCAGTGAAGGCAAAGGAATAAATGGATATAGCGCGACAACATCACGCCGTAACGTAACGACTCGGAGCACGCTTGTAATTGAGAAAGTAACGACAGACAACTGGGGGATCTACTCCTGTGAGGCAGTGAATGCGCTGGGCACAGATACTTCAAATATGACACTGTCAGGAAAAAGTAAGTTCTACACAGTGTTTATAATTATAATATAATTGCGTAGGCTTGTATTTTCTCCATGATGGCTCGGCGATATTTTTGGGAATGCATTTCTTCCTGACAGGTGACAATTGTCACACAAACCTATTCTTGATTTTGGCGTTCTCGTTGACGAGAGCGTCGTAGATCGTTGAGTCCCTATTGTTTCGTGGCATACTCGTGGCAGTGGTTGTCGTCCTTTTTCTAAGCTCCCTAATTTAAGGTTCATATTATTTCATGTAATTTGTTAAGGCGTTAAAGAAACCACGTTGGCCATGGCGGCAACGACAACGTCACTACAAAATATAACTTTGTTTTTTCTTAAGGTGGCTCAAACGAGTTTCAGCAATGGTTGTGATCACCCTTGAGAGAAACACATTGTAACACTAGAGTTGACACTACTCTCGTGTGTAACACTTAGAGTTGACACTACTCTAGTGTCAACTTTCGAAAGCGACCACAGCCCTTCTGGTGTTTTGAATCCCTAGGGGAACACTGAAGAATAGAACTTGATGTTACACTAGTGTTAACTCCGTAATGCGACCGCAACCAATTTCGAGGTATAGGTCTATTCAAAGGATTGATTCTGCAACACTGCTTCGTGTAACGGTAAAGTTGTGGTGCTAAATAAAACAACAATAATTGCTTAGCAAGATGCATTCATTCGCCCAAACGGTTTTGAAGTAAAGATGGATAATAAGAGATTCATTGTTGCCTGCTTCCGTTGTTGTCAAGATCTTGAATTTGTATCAAATGGTGACGAGTGAAATCTGGCATGGTTAATAGAGGGGGATGGTTATGAAACCCGACAAAATTTCTTTGTTGTAGGTTTTTGTTCTCCTTTTTGGCCTTGACCGTGCACAAAATACAATAGTTGTTTACTCCGTACTGAGGAACGAACCAATAGAAACGTGTTGGTTACGTAATTCATGCATAGTGTATGAGCGCAAAACAAAAAATTATGCACGGTCGTGGACCTTGGCATCTTTGTTTGCTCCTTTGATGTTTGCCGAGCTTCCAAACCATTCCCCTCTATTAACTATGAATCTGGGAATAATTTCACCTGCGCTTTGTCCAGAATCAAATTATTTGACTTTGGACAAAACGTAAGGGAATATATTCCCTAAATTCACGAGCATACCAAATGATTAGCTGTTAATATCATGAATGACAAATGACGTTCATAAGACACCATTTTGGCACTGCAGGAAAAGTTGCCATGGCAATATTGTTATTTGACTATTGAAATTATAAATTAACAAAATGAAAAATTAAAATTAAGGAGTAATTTGTCACACGTGTTATAAGGTTCAGTGACTCAAGTTGTTGTTTTGCGAAGTACGACACCGAAATGTACCATAAATGCGTGTTGCACGTGCAGCACGACCCTCTTTTCCTCTTGAAACCATAGGTGCGTTCCTTTTAGCAAATCCGGATTCGGATTACAAAATCGAGATTTTAGGGATTCAGTGTACAAAATAAAACACGAAATTCGAAATACGATTTTTCCTGCCGATTCCCGCCTCGTCCCTAGTCCCCCTGCCTCAAACAACAGCACAACACGTACCTGTGGAGTTCGATCCGTTGGACTCCATGATGAATTCCCATGGAGCATTGCGCGTGAGCGCGATGAAATGGATAAAGGAAACGGAGAATCCGAATCCGGATTGAAATCGAATCTAAAAAATCCACTATTGGGGGTGGATTCCTTGGATTCGAATCGCATTTCAGATTCGGATAAATGGAACGGTGAAACAAAAATCGGATTGTGTGAATCCGAATCCGGATTTGCTAAAAGGAAGGCACCCCATTATTATCATTGCTTTTTGGCCTTCTCGTTTCTTACTTTCACT
>NC_090876.1:46164395-46196895 GCF_036669935.1 Montipora foliosa
GAAAACACAAGTAAGTTTTAGACGAAACATTGAAAGATTCGCGGAATAAAAAAATGTGTACCTTCTCATTGGTCAATAAATGAAAAGCACTCTACCAGAAGAAATAGACCAATTCGGCTAACTCAATGTTGTACCCAATTCAGGTCCTGTGGGAATAAAACGTTTTGTTCCAAATATTTCCATATGAATGCTACATTATCATGCAAATGCAATACGCAAGAATCTTAACCCCGAGAGATTTGAATTGGATACAACATTGCGTTATCCGAATTGGTCTACTGCTGTCGACGGTGGCCAACTTATACGGTGTTGTTGGTAAAGTGTTTTATGTTTTATTTCTTTTAGTAATAAAATCAAATGGAACCTACAATAAGTTGCAAAATTAGTGGAGACACTTAACCTTCTTAAGGCGTTATTAATTTACCTATTATCTCTCACACTGCAGCCCAGACCCCTTGCAAAGAATGAGCATTTAGTTTCCCGCTTTTTTTTTCCCAAAATTGAGTAAATTTTAGAACGTACTCTCAAATCACGTGAAGAGTGTTTGTATCATTGGCCAGGGTTTCTGGACTTTTGAAATATTTATGCTGCTTTTTTTCCCTATAGGGAGGTAGATTTCCAATCAAGTGGATGGCCATTGAGTCCTTATTAGATGGAGTTTCTACAACGAAAAGTGATGTGTAAGTGTGTGGGGCTGTAAGAAACAGGTCAATGGGGTCATCACGTCTGTCTAGCGGTCCTTGTCAGACCTTTTCTTTTTGATAAACGGTTGATATCTGCGGAAAAATATGTTACAGTGAAGCAATGGCAATTAAAAATAAAGCTCCTCGCCGGAAACTCGTTAGCAGGAGCATTCCTCCGAATTGACTTCTTGATCGGGCGTTTTGGCAGACCAAGTTATCTTTAGAAACGTCTTTCCCGCGAATGAGACTCCCGCGGGAGCCCCATGACCAATCACAAGAAACTAAATTGATGTCATAGCCTCACCGAATCGGAACTCTTTGTTTTTTTGTGGGAGAGGTAGTCTAAAATTAGATCGGTCTGTGAAAATGCTTTGACATAGGGTTACTATGGGAGTTGTTCGCCCCTAGTCATGGGCTCCTGTACTCGCTTTATTCTTGTGAATTCGCAATTAGAGCGGCTTTGAATTGAGTGTTGAAAGTAATTTGTGAATTCCTTTGGTTTTGCATTACTTTACTCAGTGATTGGCTCAAAGTTCTCGCGCCACTTTTTCAACCAATCAAAAGTGAAACCAAAACCAATCGTGGCTTGCGCATGCAAATTTTCCCGCGCTTTGTGTCGGCTACGTGTAATTACTTCGAATTTTGATTGGTTTACTGGATTGTGTCCGTCCTTTTTGGTTGGCCAAAGCAATTACTTTGGTTTTGATTTTACGATACTCGATTGAAACTCGCTCTATTTCTTGTGGTTTTACTTGAAAAGTGCTTACCTACTTTTCAGGATTGAAACTGGTGTGAACGGTGTGAGTGTTTGGAAAGAAAATTGAAAAATCATCGTCGCATACTCAAACCCTCTACAAAAACTCAAATTATGTCATTTTACGTCCTTGTCAGGACGAGGACCTCAAAGAAATGTACAAAAATAAAAAACGAACTACAAAGCATAAACAGCCATTCCTTTGTTCATTAGATCTATTGTGATGTTATGTTTCTGTTCTTGGTGACGCCGCCGTTGACTGAGCTCCAAAAATCGAAATATTTAATTATTACAAAGCTAATGAAGCAATCTGACTAATGCAATACATTCATTCATTCATTCATTCGATTCAACCTTAAATTATGTCCAATCCTTTATTGTCTTTGTGTAGGTGGTCTTTCGGAGTTCTTATCTGGGAGATTGTCACGTTAGGTAAGATTTTTCGTACTTCAAATATCGCGTCTTCATATGTTTTTTAAAGGATGGCAAAAATAAGGCAAGATGCACCACTGAAAAGGTCATACATGCTGTTATTATTTGAAAAATGGTCAACCTTTCGGCCGTCTACTTTCGTGATAGGCCAGGAGAGACGGTTGGAATTATGGCTAAGAATTAGTCAATTGAAAATGATTTTTTTTTTCTCTCACAATTTAACATTACGTTTTTTTCCCCTTAGGCGCGTCCCCCTATCCAGGAATGAATTCTCAGGAAGTGATAAACTTTCTTCAAGACTGCTATAGAATGGACAAACCGAAACATTGCTCTGACGAACTGTGAGTAAACTTTTCTCTCATGGCTTTGTTTAGCCGTCAATGCATTCGCTCTCAAATGTCGACCATCGTGACAGTGAATTTAAAATGAAGACGGCACGAGTTCTTATGGCAGAGAGTGCATGCTTGGGGGAGTAGACTAGAGTCATTTAAAAATATAAACGACGTGGAAAGATTCCACAAAAATATCAATCGTTTGTTTTTCATGATAGGTACGTTCTCATGTTGGACTGTTGGCAAGTGTCTCCGCAGAGAAGACCAACATTCACAGAGTTGTCTCAGCACCTCACGAAAATGTTCAGCGATGAAAGAGTAAGTACTTTTTTCAACGTTTTTTCTCGGTTGCTGATAGCTGTCAATATTCTGAACGAACCTAAAACGTCGTTATTTCATGATGGTCAATAAGAAAATAAGAAAAGGACGAATTACGTGTTTTCCATTTTGCTGTTTATTCAATGACTTTTGGCCAAACATAAAGACTTCGACTTTCAAATTAGCGAATCAGAATACAAAGATATTTTTCCTGTAGTTGACGCCAAGTTCGGCAAAAGAAATCACGAGTGATCAGATTTGAGACTCGGATGCCAGATTTACAGCCAACAACTTAGAAATGTTTATCATGATCATCTTTAGGGGGTGTTTACATGAGATAACTTGCACCGGCGCGAGTTTCTCACCGCGCTTTCATGATGACGAGGTGAATTCGTATCGTGTTTACCTTAAGGGAAACCACATCTCGATAAAATATAGCGTGAATCAAAAATGGAAATATGGCGTCTATCAGGAAAAGTACGCATGCGCTACCCGTTCCAGCCCACTGGGAGGCCGATTTGACACCAGAACAAGTGGGCGTTCCTCGTTCACATGATACCGTTGCTAGATTTCGCGCCGGAACTAAATTTCCGCTCCGGTGCAGCAACCGGGTTGAACTCGCGCCGGTGTGAGTCGTCCCAGCATGATTTTTTTCGGTGGCATCATGTAAACAAATGCAGAGCAAAGAGAGGGAACCGGAGTGAACTTACGCCGGTGCAAGGAGACGCCCCGGTATCATGTAAACACCCCCTTAGTTTTTTGCAACATACTTTGCACTAATTAATTGTACGTAATATTTTGCAGTTTCTTTCCTTATATTAAAGTGGTACTATGATAAAAAAAAAATCCTTTTTTCCTTTGGATTTCAAAACTATGTTAACTAAACACTAACTGACCCAAGTTTTAAGTTCTGATTTTAAAAAGACACCTGTTTATTTTAACTGGAATTTTCTTATTTATTGGTCCGCCATTATTAACTTTAAAATCTTGAGAGAGCTGGGTCGAGGAGAAAATGACGTCAAAGACTCACTGGTTTAAGAATGCAATGAGTGTGTACGCGGCCAAATTAATATGCAGCACGGGAGTTTCAGGCTTTCAGACTTTTAAACCCGTGTTTTGCATATATAATAAATTGCGTTTACACGCTGAGATTTTAAGCTAGTGAGTAAATGACGTCATTTTCTCTAGATCCAACCCTCTGAGGTCCAATCGACAGTTTTGAACGTGAGTAATGGCGGACTGTGAAATCCAAAACTTACACTCAAAACAAACAGCCTTTGGATAAAACTCAAAGCGCAAAATTTTGCCAGTTAGGTGTTAAGCGAACACGCTTTCAAAATCTGAAGAAAAAAAGGAAATGATTTTTTGATCATAGTACCACTTTAACGTATCTAATTTTGTAGTAGGTATACATAGATATTTCTTTTAGTTTAGGTTATCTATCTATCTATCTATCTATCTATCTATCTATCTATCTATCTATCTATCTATCTATCTATCTATCTATCTATCTATCTATCTAAATTAAATATAAAGCCGCTTTATACTGATACGTCATTCATTCCTTCGTTCATAATGGTTCTTAAATCGCTTCCCAGGAATACGTAGACATGAAGGCTTATGAGGACTCATTGTACGACATTTTTGACGGCTCATCGGCCACGATCTAGTGCTGTCATCCGAGAGAACCTAGTAATTGATTGATTGATAAGTGCCAGTCATTTTCCAATGTCCGCTGATGGTGCTGTTTGCTTGTCTCGATCCAGGAATACATTGATATGCGGATGTACGAGAACCATTTGTACATTAACTTCGACAGGGCTTCAGGAACAATGTCAGGAAAATCGAAATCTGGGAGTTCAAATCACCAGGAGTCAATTATGTGATGGAAACAAATCGAACACTTCTACTATGAATTCATCTTTTAATAGAAAACAGCGACCGTACACTTGCAGGGAAAACCGTGGCGGTGAAGAGAGGTTGAGATAAAGTGTTGGAGAGCATGTTCTGCGGAGCAAAACAGCAGAAATTGTAATTTGCGACCTGACCTCAAAACAGCGAGACAGACGTCAACATTCAGGAACGAAGCAATGATTTTTAACTTTGTCCAATAGTTTCTATAGCTGGAGGCTGCAATGCTCATGTATTTCACTGCGCAGCATCACGATTTGCAAAGAAATCGTAGAATTGCTGTCACCAATAACCTGAGTTAGAGATTGGAAGACTTTATTTAGTTTGGACAAATTTTGAGCTGTGAAGCACAAGTGGGAACAAGCAAAGAAACCCGGGAAACTGGTTTATTTATAAAGATTCAAAATCTTAAGTTTATGCGTCGCATTTCAGTGCGTTGTTTGCAATGCAAGTTGAAATCTTCCCTGCCGGATTTTTATAATTTTGCGATTTTATGATTTTTGTGACTACGCGTTTCTCTTGAACTTCTCCGTGTCAGTTTTTTGGCGTACATAGAAAGCGAAGAGGGGGAAAAAGATAGGGCGATGTAGTTTTCTCGTGTTTTAGTGGGAGGACAAACTCGTTTTATTTTTATTGTTCTGCTGCGTTTAGGGACCTGATTGTCAAATGCGTCGACGTAAAAGAATACTTTTCGAGAGTAAAACGATGTCTTGCATCTGCGTTTGAAACATTTCACATTTCTCTCCCCTTATCTGCAAATTTGCAAAGAGAAATATGAAATGACCACATTTCACGTGCTATGGAAAACGTGATCGCACAATGGCGAATTTTTATATTCTTTAACTTTTACTTACAATTCAGTCCTTAAAAGTTGATTTAAGAAAGCTTCGAAAACTTACATTTTATGCTTTTGTCGACGTCGCCGTGGTTGATATTAAGGTCCTTAACTTTTAATTAGAATGTAGTAGACAAAAATAGCTCACATTTACTCACATCATTTAATTTAAGACTAGACTCTAAGACCTTCAGGCACAAACTATTTCATAACTTGCTTTTGTATTATTTGTCGTATGGTTCCCAAATGTAGATAGATATAATCGCAAGAAATTGCACGTTTGAACAACAACAGCGCAAAGCAAAGGCAACCGCACGTGCAAGGCAGCAGCATGAGCTGTAACCTCGGTTGAAGTTGAAAGCAAGATGGAACTGATAGAGTCTGCCTCGCCCGCCATTTTGAAAATGACTGCAACTGCTCTTGTGTATCTAACCTTCCTTACGTTTGCGTACTACGACAGAATTTCACTTGCATTTACGTTGCACATGTGAACCATTCTTAACCTGAAATGTTTGGAGTCATGTCAGAACTTTGTCATGTGAAACGTGGGCCATTGAGGAAGGCTGGACCAATTTCTTGTATTTTACTTGCTTTTTGTCTTGAAGTAATTATTGTAATATTGTTACTTATTAGTTTCAATTCACGAAAACAACGCGATTTTTTTTATTGTACTTCAATGTTCCTCTAGTGAACTAAGAAAAATGAGTCGTTCATTATTCATATTAACTTTACAAACACTTGCTTACGGTTTAGTTTGGAAAAAGCTTGCTGGTACAGGCTTACATGTACGAACAACTACGCTTTCTGAGACAATTCTCTTGTGGGGTGTAGAGTGGTGACAGATAACCTAAAATTTCAGAGTTCTGTTAGCGTAAAATGTGGACATTGACTAGGTACCTTTTCCGGCCTCTCTTGGAGAGGTGATTAAATAAATCTTAACTTCGAAACGATCAGACTTTTGTAAATTGGGATTTGCAGCCAACAAAGAGAGGGATTTCATTTGATGTTCCATTGTCATCATCATGTGACATGTTTTCAGTCAGGAGAAAATAATTTCGTCGATCTGTTAAAACGGATTGTTCCTTTTTAAGAGAGTGGCCTTTATTTTGTCTTCTTCATGTCTTTTTAATGCATGCTTTCATGTCCCCAATACGTTTTAGTATGTGGAGCATAAATTTTAGATTTCATTCGAAGGTTGTAATTAAATAAAACAAGATATTTGCAATCATTTGAAACGGCGTTTTGAGAAATATAGAAAGGTACGATTTTTCTTTTGTAACCGTTACCTCAATCTCCCGGTTCAATTGTCCGTTCCTTCTTAATGAAGTCGGCAAAATAAACCCTCAACTTGGTGAAAAATATTGTTCGAGTTTCTTCCGCTGAGCTTATCTGAACAGCTTAGCAACCAATAGACCATTTTACAATTGTGTGCTTAGTTACCTGGCCTTTGAATGAAAGTGAGGCTGGAGTTGACCACCTCACTGCTTTTCTTATGATAATGATGTTGTTCCCATGCTAATTACAGCGATTTACATAAAAAAAGCAGTGAGGTCTCTATCAAGGCAAAGTCAACTCCAGCCTGAGTTACAATCAAAGGCCAGGTAACTAAGCACACAATTGTAAAATGGGCTATTTTACCTCAAACAAATGCGACGAGGAATGTTTCGGAATGAAACACTAACGGATTGCAGTCAGTAAAATAAAGGCGATTTTCCTCCTGCTTGCCTTTTAAAGCTATTTGTCGGTAAAGAATCCTGCGTTTGAGGTTGCCCCTGATCATTAGTGCCAACTTTCGGCAGAATTCTTGATCTGCGATGAAATTTCGGTATTATCTGTTTTTAGGAAGGCTACTGATAAGGTCCTGTAGGTACCGTAGAGTAAACACTTGACAGTGAAACAGACGGTTGCTAATAAACTTGTAGCCGTCGGTGCGCACCTCTAACCCACTTCCTCCGCCAATTCTCCGTTTTACGAGTAATCAAAGCTACAGCTAAACGGATCAGAGAAAGACAAGACAGTCGTCCATCGAATGAGACGGGGATCGAACTGGCGACCTCCAGCTTAGAAGCCCGCGCACTAACCGACTGAACTACGCCTTCCCCTCGTGCTAGAGTTTTGCGGGAAAAGGTGGCGGTATTGTTTTCCTTGCGCGATCCATGATTTGTCATAAGCACGAGCAATCCCTCGTGCGGCTACTTGGTTGCAAACAAATGAGAAGCGTTGTTTGTCATCAGACCCAATCTGATTAGCCATAACTTGGCGAGACCCGTATTCTAAATTTAGGTAATACAGGAAACTGGTGGACTCAGCTCAATTAGGATCACCCAACTAGTGGAGTAATCCAAATCCTGCATTTTAATATTTTGGCTACGCTACTAGAGGACTATTAGTAATAGTCCTCGAGTAGCGAAAAGCGTGATACTTTCTTTCGTTTTATTTCCAAATAAATATTTCTTCAACTTGCATTTCATTTTGCTAACTTTATTATTGCCTTTTCTGTCCGACTAGTTGAGTGATACTAAAACAATTAGACCCTTCGTCCTCAAGGGTCACGAGCCAATAGCCCTTTCGGCTTAATTCGCCTTATGGGCTATTGACCCGTTGCGGGCTACGCGTCTAATTGCCAAATAAGAGAGATCGACACTTTTGGGCTATGCGCCTCTACTTTCGCTAACAACCACACTTTTTCTAGAGTGACACCAAATTCCATTGGCTCGTTTGCTGGATTTCCCTTTGGCGCTTACGAATACAATTCTAGCACGCGTACGAAGTAGGCGTCCAAGCATGCCTTCCCCCAGTTTGGTTTCTTAACTGTTATCTTTATTCATTTACGTTTTCTTACTATCAACATTACACAGGCTTCACAGGCTTAAATAACAAAGTATATAAATAGTATTGGCTCTTTAAGGGGAACCTCCACTAAAACAACAAAATAACTATAAACCACAGAACATAATGTTTACAATAAACATTGTTTTCCAACTTTTCCAATGAAAGCGTTTGTATCTGAAATAAATTATTTTCAAAAACGCTCCTTTTGGTTTTCAAATTCGCCAGGCGCCGCCATCTTGAATATAACGGAGCTTAAGTACGCGCGTTTTCGAGTCGCGGACGGCAACCGGAAGTAACTTGTTTTCTCTTCAACTTGTCTTCACACAACCACATTTACATTACTAAATATCTTTTCTCCATTAGAAATGATTAGTTTGGAAATCTGGGAGACAATACAGTTCTGGCTTGCGAATTATGTAAAATCACAAAATATGGAATATCTTTGCAAACATCAAGTCTGCAGGGTTGATGTGCTACCAGAACTACACATCGTGATACATGTAGTGATTATGATGTCACTATAGCAATATACTCGTTACCAGACCTCTACCTTCCCGAAATGAAAGATGCCTTCTTTGTTGCTCCAGAGTCTAACAGACTTCCTTGTGCTTGTGCTTGTGCTTGTGCTGTGTAATGTCCATATTCACGCACACCCACTGAATCAACATCAAGAGCAAATAACACTTATTGGGGAAGGAAACTCTGATTTGACCCTTTGGATGGAGAGGCCTGGAACCCATCGTGTTGCAATAGAAACGTCACAGTGGGTCATATCATGGAACTTTGTGATGAGTATAAGAACTCTAAAAGTTTCAGTTCCATACAGAAAAAGTCTTCAGAGATGTTCCATTTTTTGTGATTTTACATCATTTTGTGTCCACTATGTGATGTCACAAGTCCTCTGATTTGCATAAATCAAAATCTTGAATAACTCGGCAACCAAGAGAGCTATCACAATAAAATAAACACCGTTCTTCATCACTTTGAAAGCTCTTTCGAACAAGCTAATAAAAATTTTGTCATATGCAATTTAAGCTCCCTGTTCATTGTTGAAACAATACGGCAACCACGACAAGTCACAATTATTCAAGATGGCGGCGCCAGGGAAGTTTGAAAGTGAAAAACACTTTTTTTGAAAAAAACTGTCGATCAAATTTGATTGCAAACATTATTTGTTCGGTTTAGAAGTATTCATTAGTCGGAATGGAGGTTCCACATTGCTTTTCAACTTTCTTCCGGTCATTCTTTAGTTATTTAACCGAGAGAGTGATGCCCCGACAACTACGACCAAAAGCGAGATTTTCACTTGGATTTTCTTTTAAAACAGGAAAGCGCCCAATATAGGCAAGTTAATTTTTTTTTGGCAAGCCATTCGTCACCCCAATAAAATGGCATACTCCGGTGTACCTTATATGGCAAGAAAACCTATTATGACACGAGAAAGTTGAGGGAAGAGACTGAGTCTCTTTCCCCAACTTTCGCGTGGCCAGTTTGTCCAACAGGAACGCTTGCTTCGCAGGCTAAATGTCTCGGTATATTGTCCTTTGGTAGTCTGTTGAACAAAAGCCGTTCCTACGGGACGAAACTCCGAGTACGAATCCAGTCCAATTATGTTTGATTTTTCTTATAAGCTCTGTTCTGACGAGTCCGGGGACTTGAGTCAGTGTATATGTCAACAGAATATCATCGTCGTCGTGCCCATAAACCACGAAATGCACTTGCGTACATACGATTTCTTACACTTATTACGATACACTCAAGGTACCCTGTACGACTATCGTAATTTCAGTGGCGAGAACATTTTGGAAAGGCCTAGGGAGTGTTGACCGTGCACTGTCTCTAATGTGATCACGCATTTTTCGTCGGCAGTCTTTTTTCCAAAGTGGGCCTTGACGTCAACAATTTAGATTTCCAGGCTTCTGCAGCTCCAAAAGCGCTTCTAAAGTGAGATGAATCTGAGCGCGGTAGCATAGCATGGATAATTCCAGCCTTGACTTGGTTTCTGTAGCTTTTCGCTAGGACAGGTGCCGAGGCCACCCTCTTTGCGTCTTGTCGGCGGAAGGGGCGGGGCGAGGCCATGCTCTGAGATGTGCGAGGCCGGCGTTTGCCTAAGCAAAGGACACAACCCGATAAATGCAATAGTAACAAAGAAAATTACAAATTAAATTAACAGAGACGAACAGACGAAGTGGCATCGTTATCAGCAGTACGTATTTCAATACATTGGCCGCTGAAAAAATTGCTCTAAGCAAGGCAGCCTGAGGATCGACAAAAAGTTGAAAAATGTTGGTGCCATTAAGAAGCTACGAAACTATAGTCACACATTTTGTGTGGGATCATTTGGGGCTTCGTACCCATTATCATTTTAGAGAGGCTTTAATGGCAAGAAGACGTTCACCATTTTTAAGCGTCTCCCATAATCATGATCAAAACCCCTTTCCAGGGAGTTTATATCCTTACAAATTTGCCTCTTAGGGCCTTAACAGACTGCTTGATGGCGCGCACTAATAATAATAATAATAATAATAATAATAATAATAATAATAATAATAATAATAATAATAATAATAATAATAATAATAATAATAATAATAGAACTTTATTTTCACACGATAATGTCTAAAGCTGAATAGCTTGGGGGGTCGTCAACAAATGAAATCAAATCAACTAAATACATATCAACTCATATCGGCTTTTAGGGAGAGGGGAAAACCGGAGTACCCAGAGAAAAACCTCTCGGAGCAGACGGTAGAGAACCAACAAACTCAAACCACATATGATGCCAGATCAGGGAATCGAGCCTGGGCCAAATTGGTGGGAGGCGGGTGCTCCTCAGAATTTGAAGACAAATGCCTATCCCTCGAATTTCAAAGATTTTCTTGACAGTTAGTAAGCAGAGAATAAATCGATGGTGGGCACACTTACGTTCTTCAGGTGGAAGTCTTTGTGGAACGGGAGGTCCTCCGTGTATCGTTAGACTGTTGATTAGAGTCGAGATGGTTAAACATTAGTTTGAGACAAGTGCTATCTTTTCTGCCGTAAGTAAATGGTTTGGGGTTGTTTGCGTGAAAGGACGAAGGTCGTAGAACAACGAAGATCCTGGAGAGGGAAGTAATTTTTCAGTTGGTTTAAACTCAGAAATTCTGGTTGGGGTTTGCGTTCATAATTTGACGACAAAGGCTGGTGTCAACGCCGTTTCCACGCGCTGCGAGTGTTTAGCAAGTTTGTCGCATGTCGTCGAGCGCCGATTGCTTGCGGCACTTGCATAAGGCAAAGTTACCTGGCAGAAGGCAATCCAATCATCTTGGTTTGCTTCCACTCGTCCATGAATTCCATAGAAATTTTCCCGTTTCCTAGGTTATTAACAAGAGATTCCAGCAACCCTGGGGTGTTCCTACACGCCTGCAGCATCAAACGGGAAGCCTTACGGTCAAAAGACAAGTATCCCAGGGCCACCGCAGCACTGTATCGAACTTCCTCGTTTGGTGAAGACAGATTGGCAAGAAGTGCATCCACGGAACCTAAACAACAATAAAAATGAAATAAGAGTTCAATTTAGCGAGGGAATTTCATTGGCACTTTCCATCCGACCAATTTAAAATTTCGCAAATTTCAAGTGGCGAATGAAACAGCATTTTGCGGTTGCGCAGTTCTTGCTGGCCAGCCAAACACTTGAATCAGTTTTCGTCTTTAAAACAACGACCCGAAGAGACCAAATTTGAAGTCTTGTAAAAGACGTGACGACAGGACGCCGTCATGTTCATGCCAATGTTATTTAGAGACAGTTAACATTTTAGATTCGTAACTACAAGGATCGATTGCTTCATAATACTCATAACGCGAGTATGTATTTCGGAATGCCGATCTTGTAACTGTCGTCGTTGACTTTGAATAAGCTCTTTGAATAAGCAACATAAACATTTGTTGCGCAAGAAGGTGGTAATACGCGCAACAAAACATCTCAACTTGCAACGAAACATTGTTGTGCTAAGGCCCATTAACACGGGCAACATTCTTCGTGCTACTTGTTGCGCAACAACGTTGCATTGCAAGTTGAGATAGTTTGTTGCGCGTATTACCACCTTCTTGCACAACAAATTTTCAAAAAAATGCAGACTGCAGACTGTGCAGACCGTCTGTAAAATAAAAATTCGGTTAGCCTTAATATCAATCTGGGTAGCCCAATTAGGCCTAAATAACATTCGGGTTAGCCTGTTTACGGTGAGCTTTCAAGTTCAGGTTCAAGTTCATTAACTTCTTGTTTTACTATTGCAGTGGTAAAGGCTACACTATCCCGCAAATAGCATATGCTAATCTAGGCGGGTAGTGTTTTCATCTAAATATGTACAAAGAAGTCTTAAATAGTAAATCACTAAACTATTTAATTAATAATAGTGAGGGTAACAACATATTTTATCCCTGGTCAGGTCTGCACGGTATGTAGTCTTCGTCCTGACGTGACCGCGAATGAGCAGCAGAATGGCGAGATTTTGATTGATATCATTCCCCGTTAAATTGTTAATGAGTCAACCAGAGGTTCATTGGCTATTAAGGCCGGGACACACTAGGCAACAAGTCGCAGCGACAGGTCTCTGCGACAAGTTGCTCCGTGTGTACCACTTGCAAAACAAGTCGCTACGACACGACGCCTGTTTGGTGCACACGTAGTCATCTCGTATGAAGGGGAATGTGAACTAGTTTTCTAATTCAATATGGCCGACCATATGACGCTCTCTCATTGGTTCATTTATATTTTGTCGCATGCGACAACGCTGCATTCGCTAATTTTGTCGCTGCGATTAGTCACACGAATTCAAACTGGTTTGAATTCGAGCGACTGATCGAGGCGACAAAATTCTGTCGCAGCGACAATGATTTTCATAAAATTAACCGTGACACACAAGGCGAATTGTTGCGGCGACTTGTCGCTGCGACGTGTCGCAGCGACTTACGGCCAAGTGTGTACCGGTCTTCAAGAAAATTACGACTACTTTTGTTTAGTGGTTTGTACACAGCAGTCATTGCTATTAGAAAATGACCTACTTCACTAAAGTGGTACAAACAAACAAACAAACAAACTCACTCGATATTGTCTAATAGATTGACTGACTAACTGACTGACTGCTTGCCTGTCGAATTGTAGATACCAAAAGACTGACTAACTGGTACTTGTTTGCGTTTTCACGAGGCGTACATTGTACCTGCAGTTATAAGAGCCGCAGGAACACCAGCACGAGTGTGACCGAGGCTCGCTGTCAAACTAGCCGCGAGGATCTGCGTGCTGTTCTGTTCAGAACTGAGCAGGCGCACCAATAATTCCACGCCTCGAGCTGTCAGCTTCACTTGTTCGCTGTCAATAACTCGCGCCAAGACAATGATCTGAAAAGACCCGTGGGCCTGGTACAACTCGTTCTCAGAGCCCAGAAACTCCTCAAATGATTTCAGTGGAATCCCACCGGCGTTTTTGATTGCGTATTGCTGGGAAGTGTTGTTGTAGGCGAACGTTGCAAGAGCCATTCCGGCCTTGTGACGCACGGTTTCCTCCTTGCTTTTAAGATGGTGAAGCAGTTCGACCACGCGGAACTTTGTTTGCTCTGCTAAGAGCTTTTGGGTTTGCGGGTTATTGAGGACAATCTTTCCTAAAGTTATTGCTACTTCCACCTAGAAAGAAAGACGACAAGTATTTTAGTTCTGTATCGGCGACAGAGCGAACACCACTGTTAAAATACTTTCTTCAAACTCAGAGCGCAATAAAAAGTTAGAAATGTAGAAGATTACGTTCGGCTCAGTTGAACTTCATCAGCCACACCAAAATGTGAGTATTGAGGAGGGTTATATCGCGTTGATTTAGGTCTCGAGGAGACTAAAATCATATGACAGATGTTTGCCAATTCAAAATCATCGTCTATATTCAGAGAGGGCTTTCGTAACCGAGGCCCCGTTTCTCGAAAGTTCCGATACCTTTTCGGGCCTGAAAAGTTATTTACGAAACTGCCCTCCGCTTGCTTTAATAAGTTGGTCTTTTAGCATGTTTACAATTAAGGTATGCAAAAGGGAAAGCGGCTGTGAAACGTCAAATGATAGTGAAATATCAACTGGTCACAATTTACACTCAATGGAATAATTTTTAAAATTTTAGCTAAAGGTCGATCTGACACACATTGTAAAATTAAAGAAGCACTGTCAGACAACTGATCAGAAACTTAAAGCCGACCTTGAATGAACGCGTTAGTAGTGAAGTGCTGCTTCTTCCCTGGTATACCCTTTTCAACTTTAATCACATCATTCTGTTTTTCTTTGTAATAAATTAGACAGGTATCTTGCAAATATCATTTAACTTTACGGTTAACTATCACGTCTGATGGTGTATGTTAGATCATACGAAACGTTACGTGAAAAAAATATAATTTCAAAGGATGCGTTTCTATCTTATGTTTGTAACCGCTGCTTGTATGTTGTTCCTTGTAAAGCTGATATGAAAGGCTTTGAAAAGCATTTCAGAATAAAAAGTACCGAGAGAAAAACATGACGTTTCAGCGACGACATGTCACTATTATCAAATGCAAATTCTAATATGGCCAAAGAAAAAGAGTATTTAAGACATAGTGAAAATTGATGACTTAAAACCTCTTTCATAGAGAAGCTCGACACCCAAAATGTTATCGGGACTTTCGAGAAGCGGGTCCAGGATCTCAATCGACTTCCTCATGCGACGTTTGAACGTCAACGGTGAACGATCGTGAATAGGCTTTTTGCAACAAACGATCACGTGGTACAAAATCCGCTATGCCGGAGGGCAAGCTCATTATTATTCCCCCACTGGGACATTAAAACTAATAGACCTGAACCAGTCAAGCTTGATTTGCCTTTGTTTTAATGTCGCAGTGGGGAAATAATAATCAGCTTGCCCTCCAGCATGGCGGTGTTGTACCACGTGATCGTTTGTTGCAAAAGGCCTATTACACTATAGGTTTTGATAGGAGCCCGTAAGTAGCAGCACACAACTTCATGGAACAGGGTTTTTACAGACCTAGTAGTTATTTTAAGATTGATTTTCCCGCGAAACCTGATCTTTTCGGCCAATCACAAGTCTAGCTTTGAGAAATTATTATCCATGGAATTGAGAATGGTAGCTCGTACAAGACAAATCTTATTTACGAACTCGTCCAAAAATAGCTTGATCTGTGAAAATGCCGCTATATGGTCCAGGACCTAGTATTGGAGTTGTACATGCAGGCTCTTGGTTCAGAAGGTTCATGAAAAAGTTGAGCACCCCTGAGAGATTAAAATGCGAACTCTTGAGTCGTGAGAGACTCAAATCCCAACAACTGAATGTTTAGCTGTACGCGAACTACCCTCCCCCCCGCCCCCCCCCCCCAAAAAAAAAAAACAACAATAACAAAAAGCAAAAAAACCGACTTACCTGGATGAGCGACATTCTAGACGTACGAAGAAGTTGTACCAGTGAGACAAGTGCTTCAGCGTTTGCTATCTCCAACTGAGTCGATTTGTTTGACTGATGAGCCACGCCAACACAAAGAATACCAAGAACACGAATCACCATCAACAGAACCTGACAATGAAAAAAACTCAAATTAACAAGGCTATGGGATACCAAGCCGGTTTCAAAGACGCCGGCAGGGTGGTCTTCCTCGGAGAGCATTCGCATTTAAAAGATCACTTGCTTTCCACAGTATTTTGTTTTGATGTTTTGATTGAATGTTTTGACTCGGGGTTAGGATTTAGTTTAGCTTCAAATCTTATAAAACGAAAATTAAATCATACGTTAGTGTAAGATGAGACGGGAACCAGGGTATTTGGAAAAAAAAACCTCTTAAAGCAAAGTGGAGAACCAACAAACTCAACCCACATAATTATATCGTTGAGTCGTAGGAAACATTTCGAGCAAGATTGGTTGAAAGGGAATGCTGTCACCGATGCACACAGTCCTGCAATGCCAAACAGATGATTTGACTGCCGTGATTTTAAGAGTGCAGAGCTTATTCGTTTAACTCACCTTTTCAGAGGTCTTTGGTGACCTCAGCAATCGTACCAACGGCTGCACTCCGCCTCCCGCCACAATACGGTTCTGATTCTCCATGTTTTCTGTAGTCAAAGCAATGATTGCCATCCCTGCAGTATATTGCAAAGTCTCTGACTTCAACATAAGCATATCCACAAGTATATTTATTCCAATCATGCTGGCGATCCGCTGCTGTTGATGCCGTGTAACGCCAGCTAAGGCCCACAGTGCACTGGCGCCTGAAAGGAAGAAAGCTCGAGTCGAGGAATATGCTCTTCACGCTACTAATAATTTTTATAGCGGAGTTCCATGGTTAAGAAAATAATTATGGTAACCCATCTATGCGGGAAATTTTGGTTTTAGTTATGACGTCATCGTACGACCGTCCGTGCATACGTTCAACTTTTCATGTAAGCCCGAAATGTCGCACTGCTAGAACACGCGTTTTTTGGAGGGAAGTTACATGGGCTGTCACCCGCGTGTTTTTGGCGGGAAGTTGCATGATCAACGTACTGCTCTTGACACTGCTTAAGCAATAGAGGACCGTGACGTTTTCCGTGTTTCCATAGCCTCATCTAAACATTCGGGGAAGTTGGGAGAATTCTCGACAGTTATGCAAACCCGAGACGCAGTCGAGAAAGAGAAAGAGAAAGAGAGAAAGAAAAAAAAAATTAGTAAGCACGGGACGGGTAAGCGATGGTTAAAGTGACTGTGACCACGAGAAAACAGGCGAATTATCAGTGACAAAAAAAGAGAGAGAGAGAGCAAGAAAGAGCGCGAATTAAGAGGCGAAATTATAGTGACGAGCAACGGAAGAAAGAACAAGCACGAACACAAGAAGCCAACATAGTACTAAGGTGCTAAAGTAATAGAGTGCTTGGGAGAGAAGAGTTGACTGTGAGAGTCCAATCCCTGAAACATACTAGTCTCAACAAAAGAAATAATTCTTTCAACATCTTAGGTTTAGAGTAACAGAATCAAACAAATCTGTAAATATGACAGGTATGATAAAGTAGTTTGATACTTAAACACGATACAATCATCTCCTCTTTCCCCGCAAATCCAAAGCAACAACTACGCATAGATGGCAGAAAATGTTTGCCGCACTGTTAACAGTCTTAATTCATGTCAAAATACATAAATTTCAGCACTAGGTAAGGCGACCAGCATCTCAGTATCTCACCCATCAGAGTCCCCCATTTTTTCTGGCATAATGATTCTCTAACCTTGTTCCTTGACCTCAACAGCCCACATCTTCAACAGCCTTATGAGGGGTCTCTGTGCATCTGCTGCATCAATCTCTTTCTGCGCCTCCGGATTGTTTGTGGCGAGGGACTCCAGAGCACCAGCTGCCTTCACTTGGCACAGGGTCTTGGTGCTCTTGGTCAATACGACCAGAGGCTTGACAGCTCCACAAGCAACGATCAGGTCTTGGTTTCCTCGATGACCTTTGGCCAGAGAGCTCAAACAAGCTGCAGTATTTGCCTGAAGATTTTTTGATTTGGCACCTAAAGATGTAGTTGAAGAGAATAATAATTGCGTTCGACGTCAAGAGAACTGAACGGAATTTCTAATCTTGGGTATCCTCTGAAAAGGGTGAGCTTTGGAAAGTTTTCGTTTTTCGTTCGTTTGCTTTTTCAACGCCATCTTGAACTACGTCATACGTACATGCGCATCTCGGCTTTGATACGTCATATGCCCAAATGACGATCGCGTACCTCATGGTTGTTTGTATCGAGTCAATTTGCACCAACACGCTGATTTGCGGCAAGGAATGTCCATTTTTTAATTATAATCTCTCAGACAATTTCAAAAAATTCGAGATTTTCCAAAATTTAGTTTGGTGACGTAATCACCTCTTTACTCCAACCTTTCCATTTTACGACACATTCCACAAGCCTCACACATGAATACTTTCGATAAAAGTTATTTACATAATGCATCGTCTTCATGTCATCTCGCCTCGTCTAGTGATTTCAACTTCAAAATCAGTTCATGGTTACGCCTAGTATTGTTAAGAGCTGGCTTTGCCCTCCAATCAAGTCACAATAGGGAGCTTAAGCAACGACAACGGCGACGGCAACGAGAACGTCACAAATTTGCATATTTAGTAGGCAAAAACAATAGCTTAAAATGCACGCCCTGCACGTGCGTTTTTCACTTTTGCCCATTTCTTTACCGTCGTCAGCAAAACTACAACGTGAAATAGCCAAATTTGAGGTTTTATGTACAACGTCAGCACTTGAGGATAAACTTTCATTTCCTCCCCTAAATTAAGCGCCGTTTCTACCAGTGTCATCTTTGAGGAACTAACACACCCCTGTCATATTAAAAACGTTGAAATAGTCACGAAGCGATTACAATAACGCGAATGTATATTTTGAGATGACGTTCTCGTTGCCGTCGCCGTTCTCGTTGCTTAAAAGCTCCCTAATTCTATTTTAGACAGAATGATGGCCTTCGCTTCTAAATAAACTGTGGTGCTGTCTCGGTGGGGAGTGAAACGTTAAAAATTTGGCTTTATCAATGAGTTGATAAAGCTAAATTAATAAAGGCACGTCAAGAAGGATTTGTGTACAGGTGTTTGGAGTGTTCGCTTTTCGCAAGAGCGAATTGAAGAATCATGGGTTCTCAGTGGTTGGTAGTGGACCAGAGGAGCTTTGCCATTGGTGGAACCACTTAATGACAGGAATGCATGAGAAATTCTTTTTTTTCAGACAAAACTGTCATTCAGGTCTTTGAAGAAAGTTCTCAAGTGAGCGAATATGAGAATTATCTACGTAACAATAATAACTACATGTATTATTTATATAATATATATTTTTTTTTCATTTATATTAATTATATATAATCAGAAACCCATAAGGGTTGAAACGTGTAACGCGCGTTCACAGCTTCCGAATATTCAGTGCGAACTGATTGGTTGAATGTTTCAGTGCTAAGTACCATACTTGGAAACCCCTTGCTCTTGTTGTTCCAAATATGGTACTTAGCAAATTGAATATTCAGAAGCTTGTTTCCCAGCACACAAGGGGCCGTTAAACGTTTCAACCCTTATGGGTTTCTGATATAATAATATAAAGAGTGAATGTGAGAATTATAAATTATATTCACTTGGGTGGTTGGTTGGCTCATTTCAGATATGCTTAAACAAAGGTGACTGCGCAATGCAATTATCAAGGACACCCAACGGAACATTTCGTTCAATTATTTGTTCCAAAGGCCTTCGTGATCTGAAAAAGTTAATACCTGCTTCTTTCGAGATTTATAAAAATGTCCTGTGAGTACCGAAAAAGGGCCAGTGAAGTAGACAAAATGCCCTAATAAATTTGAAAAGCTTCAAGTTCCCCTAGAATAACCAAACAGATAAAAATTTTATAGCGCGGCCTAAAATGAACCCACAAAGCTTTAAAAGCATTCCGAAGAGCTTAGAACAGCGTTAAAAAGTACTTGAGAGAAAACCGTCGTTCGGTGCCCTTGAGTTATGAGCTATGCTGTCGGTCATTATTTGAGTTTGTAACTGCATGATGCAGTTTGAGTCAAGACTCACATTTCACCCTTGCTCGCCATAGTCTCCAGTAGCTCAGTGGTTACAGCATCTGACTAGATTATGGAGGATTGTGGGTTCAAATCCCATCTGGAGCTAAGACGTTTTTTTGAGTTTCCAATGGATACAATTATTCAAATTCTCACGGGTGGACTGGATCTAGCATGAAATGGAGGCTAATGCAAGCAAATCTTTTCAAATGCAAATTAATTTGCCTACATTAGCTTCCATTTCATGCTAGATCCAGTCCAGCTGTGAGAATTCGAAAATGATCTATTGAAGAAAGTTACATCATGTTACATAACTTTCACTCTCGCAAAAAAAGCCAATATCTTGTACAGGTACTGTACATGTTACTTATCACTTTTAGTCTACTGAATTTTGAGGGTAAAGGTGCAGTAAGGTCGTGTAGCGTTTTAAATAAAGTGAAGTGATGCACATTTACATTTATTTTATTTTACGACCCACCACTGTCTGGGCATTTCAGAAGTACAATTTGTGGAGCCGTTTACAATCACTGAATGGGAAAAAGAAGGATGCCACTGTCCAGAACATGACCAGTCCACTGGACACGGTTTCTGTACCCTACCCTTACTCTCTTCAAACAGTGAGTGAGAGTTCCACCTGTCATTCAAACGCAAGACCTTCCACATGGTACTTAGTTGCTCAACCAACTTTTCCTTAAAAAATTTATGTACTGGTATTACTACATGTAACTGCCATATTTTACTCTTATAGTGTAAAATCTTACATGTCAATAAGGTTCACTACCAATTAAATTACATAACAGTACACCACACTGCCAAACTAAAAACACTTCATGACTTTCATATGGGCACAAGTGATGCTTTTAGTGCGACGTGCCTTACAGTGGACACCTAACGAAGTTGTTTACAAATTGTCCGCCAATCAGGATTATGTGAATTTGATTGACAGTCGCGCCTCCTTGCAAAATCTGCACAGTTGTAAGTTGAACACCGTTGCATGAGTTATTGAGTTGACATGCTTAGACGTAATTGTTGAATGTGAAAGTTTGTTGGGTGGCCACGGTGAGGCGTGTTGCAATGTAAAAGTTCTCAAAATTTCACGAGAAGTAGGAAAGTGCAATTCAAGATTGAAGTTTCAAAACATCATAAGTGATCATAAAACATGAAATTTACATGAGAAAGCTCACACATTTTTTAAACAAATTAAATTATAATATACATGTACTCAAGAGCTTATTTGTGTATTTATCATCGACCAATCAGAAATGAGATATTTCTGTTGCCGAGTATCATTGTAATAAGGTGTTTACAGGTTCTAAGACTGACGGATTATTACCAGTACTTACTCAACAATTTCGTAAGAATGTCAACTGCTCCACTCTTAGCTATAAGTGTCTGGTTGTCATGGTTACCATCACACAACACCCTCAGTGCATTGACACAGTTCACAAGGACATGCTCTAGCTCGGAGTCCAGCAAGCTAACGAGAGGCTCAATTCCACCTGAAGTTTATCAATCACACAAGAAATAATTATTAGTATTTTCGTCATTCATTTAAAAAATCCATGATTTCTGATGACAAATTCAATGATCCTCTTTGAGTCCCTCAGTAATACTAAAGAAACAATGTATTGCTGAGATTGTGAAGATGTTCCAGCTATCAAAGGGTTTTTAACATAGGATTTTAGCTCCATCATTTCCTTACTGACAAAGCATAAACAAAAGTAATTTCTTCAGCACCTAGTTGACACCATATTGTATGATTTACATGTACATATAAGAGATACAAGTTGTATCACAATGACTCCTTTCTCCACGGAAAAAAGTCTTGAAACCAACCAACATTGTACCCTGAAGGCCTAGGGTGATTAGTAGAAAGAAGCTTACCCTATTTTACTCAGTCGATTAAACACCACCCTTGAATAAACGCCACAGATGGAAGGAAAAGAACCAATAAACGCTGACTTTGAAAAATTCAACAGTGCACCCAATCAGAAGAATGCAGTGTTTATTCAAGGATTGTAAGAAAAAAACAAGACAGTACACGTTACAACCCGGTAATCTAAACCAGCCTACGCACCTAGCTTGGAAATTTATTTTTCCGCATGAAGATGTTTCTAAGTTTGACGTGGCCATATTTTTGCAGCTCTTTCTTCACAATTTTCACAATGCGCTCAAAATTTAATAAACGCCCAGTGTTTCACCAAGTACAAATACCAAGTACAAAATTCCTCAATCCTGAATTAACAAAAACAATTGTTCATGCATTAGTGACTTCGCCTTTAGATTACTGCAACCCTAGCCTCTCCTCTTTGGTATTCCTAAATACCAAACTGATCGTCTTCAGAAAGTACTTAACGCAGCTCCTCGATTAATTTTTGGGATACCTAAATTTGATCACATTTTGTTGACTTCCAGTTGCTTATTTTGTGCAGTTCCTGCTTCTAGTCTACAAAGCTGTTAATAATCAAGCTCCAAAATATACTAAAGAACTGCTGCTACCCCAGTCCATTTCAGCTTATCGGCAACACTCTTGTGACTGCGGACTTCTCACTGTGCCCAAAACTACTCATAAGACCTTCTGGTATTCTGGGCCATTACTCTGGAACAAATTGCCTCTTGAACTTCGATCCAGTCCGAATGTTACTATTTTTACATGTACATGTAAATCAAAGTTAAAGACATACCTTTTTAAGTTAGCATATAGTTTATGAATATTTTGTCCTTAATTCGTCTGGGATATAATTTACTAATTTTAATTATGTATTGTAAACCGCCTTAGAATATTATTTTTATAATTTTGGCACTATATAAATTTAAGTTTATATAGAAATACAGTACCCCATGACTTCACTACAAATCACATCATGTAGATTAGACCTTAAAAACACCCTTACAATAGACATTCATGTGTCATACTTGTGTGAATGGTCGAAAGTCATGAGTGTATGCAAGAGTCGTAAACAAAAATTGCACCATCTAAATCGCACTGAATGCAGTAAATTTGAGTTTCAACTTGCTCCCACTCACTGTAAAGATTGCTTGCTCAATGGGAGCCCAACATGCCGTCAAATAAAGTGTACAGCTGCAAATCACTATGCTTAGATTTTAACTTACTTCATGCCCCTTGACACTTTGTTTATGCTCATCTTGCAATTTTGTTTTGAAATAATATTATTATCTCTTGCCTCAGAGTAATCCATTATCAACCTTATACATTCCAACAGACTTGCCAGACTACTGACTAGAGATAAATTTTACTTGTTTATCAGTCCATTGAACTAAAAAATAAAATTGTCACATGTGAAAAGCAGAATCTCCCCATCCAAAGCAAACATACATGTATGTCAGTATTGTTACCTAGAATTTTGCTTTCTCTGTGCTGTGCAAGTCACTTAAACTTGGCAGAACAAGCAGTAACTTGGACCCACAACTGCGATGTGAGCATGGATCTATTCTCAATTTTACATCACAAACTGCTTTGCTTTCCTGTTTTCAAAAAGTTTAGTGCATAAATTGCAAAGCAGCTAGTTTGTGACGTAAAATCAAGAATACACCTACACGTACATGCCTCTCACATGACGGTCATGCATGAGTCCAAATTGCTGCTACATGTAGTTTTGTTAACTTTGCGGATCTTGCATGGCAGATAAAAAGCGACTTCTTGTTAAAACATGTTTGCTTTTGCTGGGGAGATTAATATTGCTGATGAAAAATATTTACCGTAAATTTAGGTGCACTTTAACTACACGTACATGATTGTATAATTAATATAGAGGATATTGCATGGCCGCGTGGAGATACGAAATTTCTCTTAGAGTTTGAAAAATATTTCACGAGTGAGCACAGCTCACTCGTGAAATATTAATTTTTTCAACACGAGAAAAGACTGAAATTTCATATCTCCAAGTGGCCATGTAATATTCTGTTTATTATGTAAATACCAATGAAATACCGTGAGGCACCCCAAGCCCAGTGTGAGCATGGCTGACAAAAATATAAGGATTTGTATGGGAATCCCGATAAGAAACTTAAGAAGATGATATGAAAAAAATTCTCAATTAAAAAGCCTAACCTTATTGCCATTGTGGGTAGCTGTGTGGTTATTTTCCAGATCAGACGCAACTTGAGCCATTTCTCAATTTCTCGGTTGTCAACGGTATAATAAAATCCCAAGGCTGGAGACTACATTCTCAGGAGCCACCAATTTAAGTAAAATATTCCTGGATAAATGGCCCACAGTGATAGGCCACTTTGGAAAATACCATAATACTCTTTGTTTGTCCCACCAAATTTTGCATAAGCATTGTTTCTAAGTTTCTCTTGGGACTTACAATGGTCCCAAGAGAAAACAAAAACAATGCTTATGCAAAATTTGGGGGGACGAACAAAGAGTATTATGGTATTTTGCTAAGTGGCCTATTGGCGTCAGCTGTTGTGGTCACCCTGCCTTACCCAGTATTTGTTTATTTTTTGTTTACGTCGTCATGTTTTGTTAATAGTTAATTTAAAAGGCGAAGTTTAATAAATAAATAAATAAATAAATAAAGATAAAATGTTCCCACGGTCGCAATTCCACATCAGAATCAATTGACAAAGATTGAACTTTCATCTCAACCCACCATTAACGCAATAGCAGTCCTGCGAGTGACCTCAGGTGGTAATATTACAAGGAAACATCTTCCGAAATATACGCTTTATCATCAAAGTTCAGGAATACTAAATTATTTCACCAAGGGCATCGAAAGGTGCAATTTTCATATGCAAGCATAGCAACAGTGATCTTTTCACATGTGAAAATAATATGTTATCTTCACGTGTGAAGATATGTTTTTCTGTGAAAGCTCACTTGGTATTTCATTGGTTTTTATAAAATAAATTCATATCTTACCTTCCTCTGCAATCTTTGCTTGGTTCAAATCAATGCATGCCAAGTCACCAAGAATGACAGCAACCCTTGAATGGATCATAGGCAACGGTGAACTCAGCAGGCTAATGACCACAGGAGTTGCATCAGCTTTAGACACTTCAGCTCTAACCTCAGCGTGAGAGCCAATGTTACACAAGACTGAAGCTGCCAGTGACTGGAGCTCAACATTATCTGTTCTCAGAAGATTAACAAGAGCCGGAACACCCCCTGCCCACAGAATTGACTTCCAATTGTTTTCTGCAGCTAAGGAGAGCACTTCAAGACATCTAACAGCACTGTGTTTTCTCTTAAAGTCATCTGACTTCAGCATACCAACCAGAAGGTCCCACACAGGTACATCAATGTTGTTCCAACTGATGAAATATTCAAGAGTGTTGGTGTGGAAATGAAGAGCAGCAAGATGAACCACACCATTGCCTTCTTTATCAATGGACGTGTACTGTACACCCTTCTCAATAAGACATTTCACCGCATCAAGAGCGCCACTAGAAGCTGCCAAGAGAATTGGTGTAGACTGCAAATGATCAGTTGATTTCAGCTCCATCAGCTTAGGTTCATGGTGTATCAAATGTAGGAGGCAATCCACATGATTGAAAAATGCAGCATAATGTACAGGCACCCAGCCCTGACTGTCAAACATCATGACATCAGCTTTATAAGTCACTAAGCAAACAAGACTGTCCAAGGCTCCGCATCGAGCAGCAAGATGCAGTGGACTTACACCTTGAGAGGATACATTATTGTAACGTCGTACATTTACATCAAAACCCATGACCACCAGGATGGTGATAATTTGTGGCCTGTTAAACATGGCTGCATGATGAATCAGCGAGAGACCAGAGGAGTCTTGAGTTGTCAAACGCACAGGAGGTAACCTCCGTGTCATGGTGTGAAAAATTGAAACTAGCCCCCTTTGAGCACTAGCTTGCAGCCCTGCAGGAATCTGCTTTAGTTTAACAGTTCTTTGGTATCCATATCTCTTTTTGAACTGTTCATGGATTTGAAGTTCGTGCACTGGAAGCCTCTTGGGTTTGAGCTTCACAATTTCATCATAATGTGCATGAATCCACAAGGGATGTTTTGGTGACACAGGGTAGTAAGTCTCAAGATGAATGTTTAACACAAAGTAACTCTTGCCGTCAATCTCTACAGGTGTCATGGGATAACTTTCCAACATCACTGAATCAGAACTCATGATTTTGTTGTATGCATCAGTTGCCACATATTCCAGATTTTCACCCTCAATAACAATCACTGGAGAAATTTCCTGAGTTCCAGGAGTTTCCCGCACAAATGAAATACCACCGTGAAGGTGAAAGTACTTCTCGGAATGATCAAAGTTTTTGCATTTGAAATCATGCCGTAGGATCAGCGGCGGGAATTCCCGTTCTGTCTTACGCTCTTCGAAAGTGTATTGTGGGAGAAGTTTATTGACATCAGGGACTTTACATCGCTTCTTGATTGCAACTAGGAATGGTACCATAAAACTGATGAACTTGAGCAGACACAATTGTCGCTTTATCGCAGGCTTCAACAGTAAGGCATTCCTGATAAATTCCTGATGTGCAGTCAACCGACGCTGAAGCTTTTCATAAGTTTGAAGATCAATTTTGTCTGATTTCACAACACTTGAAAGATGATAGTTAGCGTCAATCAAAAACATGTTTTGATGTTGATTAACTGTGTTTTGAAAAAAAGTAAGTTTCAGTGCCAGCTCATCAACATGTCTCATGAAGTTCCTCCTCTCTTCCATAGCAACTGGGTCATCCTTTTTCTCATCTGGCAGTGAATCATAGATTTCAGCCAGTTCAGGATCTTTAGCCAAGTCTAAAATTCCTGCCTCAGTCCACACAAGTTGCAAGCTTCGTCGAGTTTCTGGTTCTCCTGTGGTGGAGTTGAAATTAACTGCTTGCCTCCAGCGTTCCGCGAATTTTTTCCTTTTATCCTTCGAAAAGTAAGCCCCATGCCACAAACTTTTCATCATGTAGTCAACTTCAGAAAGTACCTGACCAATCCTGGTATCGAAATATGCCGGTGGAATTTGACACGAGGTGCTACAGTCAAAATTAGCTTCTAAAGTGATCGAAGGCGTTTGATTTAAAATAAAGATGCCGGTGACGAGTTCGCGAACGATCTGATGCATTTCTCGCAGCTCCAGTGGATCGATTCCTTCTTCTTTGGGAATTAATAACAAGCAATTGTTGAAACTACTGGGGATTTGAATTCCAGCAATCAAACCTCGTGGTGGTTCAACCAAAATTCTTGTGTCTTCAGTTGAAAGCAGCCAGTCAAAAGAGGTGTAAGCTAGCGTTTCTTGCAGCTCATAGCGTTCGATTTTGTCAAAATATGTTGCAGCATCTCGCGAGGCAGTCATGGACGCCATAATCTCTGACGAGCTGGATGTTCGATGATCACGCCGACTTGAAGATATGCTCGAACTAATAGACGCCATTTTCGAACGAACTGAATGACCTGCAGACTCTTAATTAATACGCAAAAACCTCAAGTTCTCCGTGATTTCAGTTTCGTGTGCATGTTTTCCATCCAAGAAATTTCGACGGTGTTGAGTTTTGACTTTAATTCTTTTAGGGTTACAAGATTACGTGTTCAGGTGCTTATACTTCGCCATGTTTGAAACGTGAATCAAAGATCCCAACTTACCATAACAACGAAACGTGCACTGGAAGAAAACAACCTTTGGTAAGATTTTCCTCATTACCATTTCACCTTGGCAACCGATGCAAACTGACCGTGTGTAACGAAAAAAACTGGGACCAAGACTTGACCCTTAAGTTCTCTCGTAAAATTTCATCTTTTTTTATGACGAATATAATGCGCGCAGCTGTACATGATCCATCATTCGATCGCAACTGATCGCAGAGAGAATACGGGATTGAGCTGCAGAGAAATGTGGCAAGCATTTTTGAGAGCAGTCTCATTTTGCTACTTGCCAACTGAATTTCCGTTCCTTTCCGGCATTGACGCCTTGCCTGCCTTGTATAATGTACAGAGTTAAATCGTTCCAGAAACATATTAATGCATCTCTAAAATTCAACAAATGTAAGAAAATGGCGAATAACGGTGGTTCGCGCGCGCGCGCGCGCGTGTGACATTCGTAAGCTGACGAAACAGTTATCTGTGTCGTCACAAACCGAATGAAAAAGATAGTCTATTGTAGCTCAGATAGACTGTGAGTAGCGATATGGAGTGCGATATGTTTTTTCTTTACAATGCTGTAATCAGTATTGCTCTTTTGATTTCTTTAATCTTGATGAAAAAGATGTTTATTTGGTTGACGAAGAGGTTTCATGGAAGACATTCTGTCCAGAAGAGCAAGAAGCCTTACGAAGAAAAAGAAGATACCGTGGTAATCGCACGCGGTAAACATGGTAGTAATGTGATTCAGTCGCAGATTGAGACTCGTGATGAGAGAGTTGTCAGTGTTTGCAACAAGCAAGGAAGGATTAACAGACAAGGAAGAAAGAATGGTGTGAAAGGAACTCTTTTCATAATGAACTCCAAACAGGTTAGGGATAGTACTTTAAAGAAAGACATTGTTCACGAACAGGAAAAGTATGCGCCACTTTGGAAGCGGAATCGTAGCCCAGTAAGGCGGTGTTTTGATGCCACGCCGGAACAGAAAGATAACGTTGCTCATCAGAAGAAACGCGACTGTGTAATAAAGATGCCACCGGTAAGTGGAGGAGACAGGAGGAACGACAATTGTGGTATGACAGAGAACGGTTCCTTCAGTTTGAAAGTATCATGCCCATTAAGTAAAGCTGAGAATGACAATCGGAAACGAAAGGGGGTCACCGGAGGATTAGAGATTTGCCGGGCACCATTAGATAAGTTGATAACCGGCAGACCTTTTCAACCTGAGAAAGTCGTGCAAAGCACAAAGTCAGTTAAGTATCCTGTGCGATTATGGTCTGTCGATAGCAACAAGAGCGAAAAAACAGCGACTGCAGCTCACCGGGAGGAGCAGGGCTCAAGCGAGAATACGACTCGGCAGAATGAGGAAACTGCTATCTCCTCGATTACAGAGAACGCAGATAATGACGAAAAAGAGGTATTAGAGTTCCAGGGTGACTCAAAAGTTCAACATTTTCCTCGTATTGTGGAGGCTTTGGCAAACATGATGGTTACTATAGTGATGGCCGTATGCTCCCCTCTTTGGGATAGCGCGAGCGTAAAGAAAGAGGCATCTGACCTCGGACTTAATCCACAAGGTAAACGCTCTCGTGGGACCGTGGAAGCCTTAGCAAAAGCGATGATGTACATGGTTATGTTCGTTGTGTGGCCGTTTAGGGAATTCGTTAAGGAAGACTGGGAACTCTTTAACGACATCTATGGAGAGAGGCCGCGCAATGCGTACAACACAGACCACGAAGTAATAGCGAGGGTCAAGGGTCAGGACATGGTGAATTGTGATTTTTATGACAACTGTTTATACTGCTTGGAAACTCGGAAGGAAGGTGATCAGCCAGAAAGCATGATGGAAATCATAGAAACCAATAATAACCTTACACTGCTGAGTTGTATTACAAATGTCATCGCAACAGTGAAATCTAAAGCTGCAGCAGTCTCTTCCCACGTACAGTTCAAATTGTGCCAAGTAACTTCTCGTTACCTGTTTGATGCCAGTACGCCGGAAGAACAAAGAACTGCAGAGGCTCCGACTGTCAATGATGCAGTATTGAATAAGACCGAAGCCAACCAGTCTTGCCTAAGGCAGCCAACACCCCTTAGCACAGAAGGCGTTAAAAGTCGTTCGAAGAAGTCCTCCAGACACAAATTTCCTTCTCAAACACTTTGCCCTCAGAAGGGAAAAAAGGGACAGTTCAATGAACCGTCGACGGTTAGCTGCGCGCATAGTCCAGGATGTTTTGCAAAGCAGACTCAAAACTTGGTCAAGGAAACACATACACCACCTCTGTCCGGCAGGAAAGTTGTTAAGACTGCTGTAGGGAAAGCAAATAAAGAGAAGCAAAGGGCGTCCCTTCTGTCGCCAAGTGTAAAACTAGGTTCTAACCCAAAAGCCCTAGATCAAACAACAGAGTCACACAGTGCGGGAGTTTCCAAACTGATAACGTCTCTTAAAGTCAGTGAAGCGCCTGAACAATCGAGCCTACAGAGCAGCGAAAATACAAGGTCCACACAAGTGTCAGATGATATCGAAAAAACTGTGGGATGTCGGGGAAGGCGGCTATATGAAAAACAGGAACTGACTGAGTCATCTGAACGGAAAAACGCAACTGAAGTTAACTGGCAAGAAACTCAACCCAAGAGATCACCTGATGAACGAATTACAAGCCATTTTGCTTCAAACAGTGTTGACTCGACGATAACAGAACTGCCCAAGGGAAATATCAAAAGGAAGAACTGTGAAAATGCTATCGCTCATAAGTCAAATTACGAACTTGGTTTGGTGGATCAGGCTTCTAGATCATCTCGGTCGGGAGATAAAGGTAAACTAGAACAGCTAGAGTCAATGGAGGTTGAAGAGTATATCCAAGGTTCTGTGACTAAACAATCCGAGGGGGTGATAGGTGGTGGTTTATCTGGCATGGCGGTGGGTTCAGGGTCGTACCATGTGCGACAGGCACTAGCTACAGAACAAGGCGAAGTGATGGACACGAATGAACAACTCGAAAAAAAGGAAGAAGTGCAAGGAGAGAGGGCCCAGAAAAGTCAGCAAAGACAGTCATCATGGAGTTTCTTCCCAGTTTCAATGCCATCGTTCATGAAGTCACCATTTACTGCTCAGGCAACGTTGGAGGAGATGGAAGTTGTGCAAGAGCAAGAATCACTGGTACAGCAAAAGGACGAAGAAATGGCACTAGACGAAAAACCATTGTTGATAAAGAACTCATGCGCACAATCAGAAGAAGATATGGACATCGATTCACATTGCCTTGCAATGGCGGCGCCACTAGTGAAACCCCTAGGTATGGATGCTAAGTGTCTGCAAGCAACATCTGCTCTTTGGGTGCCACCGGAATCTATGAAAGTTTCCCACCAAGTGTTTAATCCGTCTAGTCCACTGGCAAATCCTTTCACAGAGCTTATGGACACCAAAAGACCATTTGCACCCACCTCTGGAATGCTGGAAGATGCAGATATGTCTGTTCAAATGACATCTGATGAAAAGTTCATGATGCAAGGACGTACAGAGCAAGAGATTTCACCAGATGTGGCATCGGTGAAAGGTGCGTCATTTACGCAGCAATCAGTAAAACCTATGATGCCAAAATTGTCGCCGGCCCTGGAGAGGAATCGGCAAATGGTGCAACCAGTTATGCATTCAGTGACCCAGGCAGTTACGCAACAATCGATGCAGAAGGGTTCAAACGGCGATCTGCAACCAGCTATGCCTCAAATAGTAGCGGTACCGGGGTCAGCCACTCAGCCACACTTGTTACCTTCAAGCCATAGTGTCGTTGTCCCAAATAACCAAATCGTAATGGAACAACTTCAACTGGTGCCAGCTATTGCAGACCCTACCAGTGACTATGTAGACGTCTCTGATTCAGACGAAGATGACGACTCTGACGATGAAGTTGAGCTCGACCTGGAGACCATTGAGAGGCTCTCTCACCTAGAAACGTCACCTGATCACGCTACAGTTATCGTAAAATTACTGGCGGAAAAGGAACTTCAAGAAGCTATGCAGTTGAGAACCCAATCGGATCCCGACTCTGACAGCGACTGTCGTGATAAAAGAGAGGTAGCTGAACTCCTTGGGTCAGAAGCAATGGACAAGCTTTCTGAGTTGAAGGCGTGTATGAAAATGTATCACGACTACAGTGAAAAACTGGCAGTATTATTGTCCGAAGAAGAATCTTCTGGACTTCTGTAACACATGACTTAATTCGTTTGTAAATACTGTTAGATAAGGATTTACAACATTTTTTTTGTTATCATTGACAAAGAACTTTGAGAAAAAAATATTGATCCAACGAATATTCTTTATTTATCAAGTTTTATTTTAACTATACTAGTGTGATTGTGACAGTTACAGATCGTCTTGTTTTAGACAGATTTATTTAAACTTGGGCAGAAGAAAGTGAATTGTTCACCCTAAGACACGCAAGACGTGTTTCAGAACTTTGAAAAGTAATGCTTAAGCCAACAAATATTTTTTACTGTTATTAATTTTACTGTACAAGCTAAGTGTGATTGTTACAGTTACAGATCGTCTTTACTTAGACAAATCTGTTTAAACTTAGGCGAAAGAAAGTGAACTTTGAAAAGTAATGCTTGAGCCAACGAATATTTTTTACTGAGTTATTAATTTCACTTTTCAAGTGTGACTGTTACAGTTACAGATCGTTTTTATTTAGACAAATCTGTTTAAACTTAATTAGGCGAAAGAAAGTGAATTGTTCACTCTAAGATCACAATTTTGGAATATTACAGTATTGTTCAAAACAAAAATGTGTTTGTTTCACGTGTTTTCAAGTAACTAAACTGATTCGGTTCTCATAGCGTTCGGTGGGGTTAATACGCGAATGAAGGTACATGGCAAAGAACTCGACTGACCACCTTTTAAAGAAGCTGTTAAATTGGACCCCATGTGCTAGCGACCTAGTTCACTGATTTCGATCAAAATGAACACGCTAGCCCAACAACACTAAGCTGGTTTCCATGGAGGCGTGTTTGCATGGTTATGACGGTTTAGGAATTATATACCGCATATATTGCGAAGTCTCATGGTGGTTTGCAATTCTTTCTCTAGAGTGAGATCGGACGTCAGCTTGTAAACTTGTTTGTACAGTACTGAATTTTATGTCCAATAATCGCAATAATAGAGAGATTTAGGATCACGTTTAAGAGAAGTGACCGCACAACTATGATTTTCCCTCCATTTTTGGTGTCTGCCGGTTGCCGTTTCTTTATGAAAGACGCCATTT
>NC_090876.1:46209395-46259395 GCF_036669935.1 Montipora foliosa
CCGGCTGTTCTGCCTATAATAACTGGCGCTTTACGTGGTGCTGATGATGATGATGATGATGATGATGATGATGTTAATGATGACGATTCTATCTCCTCGGGTGAAGACGCTTGCTCCAAGATGTCTTCAGCGTCTGGTGGCCAAGCTGCCTTCTCTCATCAGGTCACCGCGGACAGCGCCATTTCTAAGGTGGCGAGTGTGTGCTCTCTGGGCAATGATAGTGTTGAGGACAAAAACGAGCCTTCTCTCCGATCGAGAGCGGCGAGTCTCCCTTGTTTAAATGAGCCTTCCGTTTCTGAGGCTCCTGTTTTTAGTGTTGAGTCTCGTCCTCGGTCTTTGTCGTCTGCAGATGAGCCCCCTGTCGCTTCTAAAAGTGATGGCGGGTTGACGGGCCTGCCTATCTCGGTCTCTGACCCTATGTCTGGTGAATGTGAGAATAATGCCTCAGTAACTTCTGATGTTGCATGCTCTCACCCCTCCCCTGTTGTTAGTATGAATGACGGGCAGATTGTTAGCCCCTTGCCGGAGGCTGAGGCTTTATCTGCCGATAGCCTTGAACTTGTTGTCTCCGGGGCCTCTAAGGAGGCTCCAATAGCTCCGGCAGCTGTACCTTGTGAGGAGGCTCCGCCTTCCCAGGATTCCCATAGTGTTCTGCAGGAATATCAGTCTTCGTCTTTACAGAAGAAGACTAAATCGGGTTTGTTTGCCTCTCTGAGGCGTAAGGCGTCTCCTTTGGAGGCGAAGTCGCGTCGTCAATACGTACCGAATATTCCAACAGAGAGGCCTTCTAGGCCCAAGACTGCTAAGCAGTCTTGAGGCTTAAGGTTTTTTTTTTTCTGACTGTTTTTTTGGTGGTCTTGTTTTTATTTTTGCACTTTCTCTTCATTATGGATTGTGCTCGTATCTTAACTCTAAACGTTAACGGTTTAAGGGATGTTAATAAACGATTGTCTCTCCTTCAATGGATGTCTCATTTTTCTGCCGATTTCGTTGCCCTGCAGGAGACACATGCGTCCTCTTGTCAGGACTGCAGCTCTTGGTTTTCCCCATACGGTTATTCCGTAGTATCTTCCCCTGGCTCTGCACATTCCTGTGGGGTGGCTTTGCTCTTTCGCCACCGTTTTGTGTTGACTAAATCCGTTGCCGACAAGAGGGGGCGTTTCATCATGGCTGAGTTTAAGCTGGATGAGGTCTCCTTTAGGCTGGCTTGCATCTATGCACCTAATCGAAATCCGGATAAGAAGACGTTTTTTGATTTTGTTTCTGACTCGGTTGATCCAGCTATACCAACCTTAATTTTGGGGGACTTTAACGCAGTGTTCGACCGCTCTTTAGACCGCCGAGGGCCTAATCCCTTGGATGATTCTCGTGAGAGCTCTAGTGCTTTGTGTTCTCTTTTTGATGATTGCTGTATGGTGGACATTTGGCGGCATCTTCACCCTGCGCTCTCTAGTTTTACGTGGATGAAGCCCGATGGTTCCGTGGCTTCCCGTATCGACCTGATCGGGTGCCCTTTCCCTTGGGTCCACCACGTTGGAGAATGTGCCATTCTCCCTTGTCCTTATTCGGATCATTCGGTTGTATCTCTTCGTTGTAGCATTCCTTCTCCCCTTCCTCGTGGGCCGGGGAGGTGGAAGCTTAATGTGTCTCTTCTGACCAACTCCGACTTTGTTGGGGCTGTAAGTAATTTCTGGGCTGTGTGGCGTATCCAGAAGCGTTCCTTTCGGTCCCTCCAGGCTTGGTGGGATCGAGGCAAAGAGCATTTAAAAGGGTTGGCGGTGCGTTTTTCTGTCGAGGCTTCTTCTGCGAGGCATTCCTCTCGTTCCATTCTTTCGAGCCTCTACTCTCATTTGAAGGATAAGATTGATGCTGGCAATGTTTCTCTTCTTACGGTGTTCGAGAATGTTTCCAACCGTATTAGTGAGCTGGATGCTAAGGAGGCTGACGGTGCTCGGATTCGCTCTCGCACCAGGTGGGCTGAGGAGGGCGAGTCTTCTACTAAGTTCTTTTTAAGACTAGAGAAGAAGCGGGGGTCTGATGGTTGGATTTCTGCCATGCGATCCGATGATGGTTCCTTGGCCACTGAAATCAATGCAATTTGCGATTCTTGGGTAGAGTTTTACTCTTCCCTTTTTTCTGCTGCTGTGACGGATCCATCTGAGCAGAGCGACCTGCTGGATTCTCTCTCTGCCTTTTTGTCTCCTGCGCAGAGCGAGTCGTGTGAGGGTTTGCTAACTGTGGAGGAGGCTCGTGTTGCTATGGAGGGTTTAGCCTCTGGTAAATCTCCTGGTTCGGATGGTTTACCCATCGAGTTCTACCGAACCTTTTGGGATGTTTTGGGCTCTGATTTAGTTGAAGTATTTAATGCCTCTCATTGTTCTGGCTTTTTGCCCACTTCTCAGCGTACGGCGTTAATTACTCTAATTTTTAAAAAGGGTGATAGGCTCTCCCATAAGAACTGGAGGCCCATTAGTCTGCTTAATTGTGATTATAAGATATGTGCTCGTGCACTGGCTGGGAGACTTTTAAAGGTCCTCCATCACGTCATTCATCCGGATCAAACGTGTGGTGTGAAGGGCCGCTTTATCGGCGAAAATGTTTCCCTGTTGAGAGATGTGGTTCAGTATGCCCATGAGACCAGGCTCCCCCTTGCTATCCTGTCCCTCGACCAAGAAAAAGCTTTTGACCGGGTTGACTGGGAGTGTCTCTTTACGACTCTTCAACACATGGGTTTCGGAAAGTCCTTTATTTCTTGGGTTCGCCTTCTGTACGCCGGTGTCCGGAGCGCCGTGCTCGTCAATGGTTACACTAGCAAGTTCTTCTTGCCTTCTCGGGGGGTGCGGCAGGGGTGTCCCTTGTCGCCTCTCCTCTACATTATCTCCATCGAGGTTCTTGCAGTTAATCTTCGTGCGCATCCTAATATTATTGGTCTTCGCTTGCCTAACGTTCCTTCCTGCCTTCCTGTCCTCTCCTTGTACGCCGACGATACCTCTGTTATTGCCTCTTCGGACGACGCTATTCGTGCTGTTTTTTGCGTTTATGATAAATTTGAGAGGGGCACTGGTGCCAAGCTGAACATGGAGAAATGTGAGGGTCTCTGGCTTGGTGGTTGGGTCCACCGTTCGGATTGTCCTGTTCCTATTCAGTGGACGTCTGAAAAGATCAAAGTACTTGGTGTGTTCCTTGGGAACGGGAATTTGGACAAATGTAATTGGAGGCCTCGTTTAGATGCGGTCACGCGCTGCCTCAATTCCTGGCGTTCTCGTCACTTATCATTTACTGGCAGGGCTTTGGTTGCCAATGCCCTTGCGCTCTCTAGGATGTGGTACGTGGCTTCCCTCTTGCCCATGCCAGTGTGGGTCTTGTCCGAACTAAATACTATTCTTTTTAGCTTCTTTTGGGGTGGAAAGAAGGACTTAGTTGCTCGTGCTGTAGTCGTCCACCCAAAGTCTGCCGGAGGTTTCTCAGTTGTTTCCGTCCGCCATAAAGTTTATGCTCTGCTTGTGCAGTGGGTTCGGCGTATGGTTGTGTCGCCCAGTGGGTGGGTTTCTCTGCTCACCTTCTGGTTTTTTGATCGTTTTGGCGCAGCCCCTCACGATGTGTTTTCAAATCCAGCATCTTTCGCCCCTGAACGTCTTCCTCCTTTTTATGCCTCTCTTCTTCGGGCCTGGGGTGCCATTCAGGGCTCCTCTTCTTCTTCATCTAGTTTGGTTGTAGGCTCGTCCCAGCATGTTGACCCGGTTGCTGTCGCTTCTGTTTCTACTAAAAGTTGTTATGTTCTGCTTCTTTCTTTGTCTCCGTGTATTCCCCATTGTGTCTCTAAGTTTTCTCCCATCTATGGCCCCATCGATTGGAAGTCCACCTGGGCCTCTTTGTACTTTTTACCTTTGGATAGGCCTGTTTCCGACCTAAACTGGAAGATTGCCCATGGCGTACTGTACACTGCGGATCGTCTCATTTCTTTTGGCCTTGATGTTCCTGCCGCCTGTTTTTGTGGTGCTGCTTTGGAGACGCCCGCTCATTTGTTCTTTCGCTGTCCTCTCGCGAGGAGCGGTGTTGATTGGGTTCAAACCCTTCTTTCTACCTTTTCTGTTGATGCCCCTTCGTTAGACGTCCGTCATCTACTTTTTGGATTCTCTGAGGCAGATCTTCGTATAGTTCCAAAGGTTTTTTGTTATATGCTTAATGTGTGTAAGTTCTTCATCTGGTCTCAAAGGAATGACTTTTGTTTTCGCTCCGTCCGGCCAAGTGCTGTCGGCCTTATTTGCTCCATCAAGGCTCGGCTGCGTTTCTTTCTTCCCGTTTTCTTTCGTCGTTTTCGTTCTGCTAGACGTCGTCGGGTTTTTCATAAGCAATGGGGTGCTAATGGGGTTATTGGTAGTGTATGTGATGGTGTTTTTAAAATGGCCTTTTAGTTTTGTTTTTCTTCTCTTTATTGCCTTTTTAATGATGCTTTTATGACCTTTGGCTATTTTTGCTTGGTTTTAATTTTTGTGTTTTAAAACGGTTTTTGACTTGGGCTCTGGTTTTGGATATGATTTGGACTTTTGGACCGGTTTCTGGCTTTCTGATTTTTTCCGTGAGGCAGGGTTCGACTCCCTGGCGAGTTTGGCGAGCCGGCCCCGTTTAGGGGGTGCTCCCTCATGTGAGGCATATTATGTCATCTTCCCGCGTTGTATGGCCCTTGGGCATTGCACTCCGCCCTTGGGACCGCCTCAAATACAAAAAAAAAAAACGAGTAGTCAAGGGGTTAGTCGCGTATGGTTTAGGGGCCGATTAATTTCTCCCTCCTAGGATCGAAAGTAGCACGGGGCCCCGAAAAGAGTTTTTTTTTTTTTTTTTTTGCTTGTGCACAAATGTCACAAATACGCATGCGTTCTGTACGTACCCTCGTGTGATAGGTAAATGCGCTTACCACATGGTGAAATGTGTGTACAAATGTCACAAATACGCATGCGTTCTGTACGTACACTCGTGTGATAGGTAAATGCGCTTACCACATGGCGAAATGTGTGTACAAATGTCCCAAATACGCATGCGTTCTGTACGTACACTCGTGTGATAGGTAAATGTGCTTACCACATGGCGAAATGCAAGAAAAAAAATCCAAACTATAGATCATCCCTTATTTTATGGGTTGTAATAGAGGAGCTACGAGTAGTCAAGGGGTTAGTCGCGTATGGTTTAGGGGCCGATTAATTTCTCCCTCCTAGGATCGAAAGTAGCACGGGGCCCCGAAAAGAGTTTTTTTTTTTTTTTTTTTGCTTGTGCACAAATGTCACAAATACGCATGCGTTCTGTACGTACCCTCGTGTGATAGGTAAATGCGCTTACCACATGGTGAAATGTGTGTACAAATGTCACAAATACGCATGCGTTCTGTACGTACACTCGTGTGATAGGTAAATGCGCTTACCACATGGCGAAATGTGTGTACAAATGTCCCAAATACGCATGCGTTCTGTACGTACACTCGTGTGATAGGTAAATGTGCTTACCACATGGCGAAATGCAAGAAAAAAAATCCAAACTATAGATCATCCCTTATTTTATGGGTTGTAATAGAGGAGCTACGAGTAGTCAAGGGGGAAACCTACCATAAGTGATAGAAGATATCTGCTGCTTTGGTCCTTCCTTCGCCGTTCTTTCTGCCTCAGTTCCAAGAAGCCTTTTTGAGGAGCCTCCTTTTTCCCAGATTTGTGGTACGTATCTTCTTTTGTTTTACCGGTGACCCTCCTGGGGACTGATGCTTGACGTTCTGTCATAACCCAGGGTAAGCCGGTTTTTCTCCTTCTATTGGTTTCTTTTGTGGTTTATCTTTGCTTCTGGTCCTCTTTTTTGTGGCTAGTTCCAGTTTTTCTCCTTTTCTCGTCTTTGCTTTTTTTGCTGTAGTATCCTTTTTGGGTTTGTCTTCTTTTGTTTATCGTTTATTTGAGCTCTATAGTAAGGAATTTAAGCTGTATATTGTGTTAACTTTAATCAAGTTATCTTAGTATTAAGAGAGGTATTTTTCAAGTTGAAAGATATCTTTTCTTGAATTTAGTCCAAGGGATTTATTCTCCGTCATCAATTTATAAATAGTTTGATACATTTCATTATACTGTGGTTGTATTTGTGAGCACTTATTCTCGGAGTGAATCACTCTTGTAGTAGTAAGGAAACTTAGTTTAAGTATATTGAGGGAAGTGTCTTTCGAGTCGAAAGATATTTTTACTTCAATTAAGTTCATAGTATTTTTTCTTTGTTTAATTTAAAAGTAGTTGGATTTATTTCAATATATTGTAGTATTTTGGAGCACTTATTCTCTAACTGAATCTTTTATTGTAGTAGTAAGAGACTTAAGTTTAAAGCATATTAAGAAAAGTACCTTTTAAATTAAAAGGACTTTTTGAAGTACGCTGAAGAATTTATTCTTGTAGTCATATATTGTAGTAGCCGATAAGTTAACACAGTTTAAAATATTAAAAGAGTTAATTGCTTTTGTAGTAGTAAGGAATCTATCAGTAGTTGGACGTATTTCAATATTCTGTAGTTGTATTTCTGAGCACTTATTCTCTGAGTGAATCATTATTGGAACTTTAATTGCAAGTATCTTTTAAATTGAAAGAGTTTTTTTTTTTCTTGAAGTTAAATTAACGAATTTATTCTTGAAGTGAAATATTGTTAACAAATCCAAATATTAATAGAGAAATAACTATTTAGTTACTTCTTACTATGTTGCCGCTAACTATCAACATCCAAATTGGTCGCAAGCTGTCTGACAAGCGACGGGACGAGATATTAGATGCTGTTTTGAGTTATTTTGCCCCTGAAACGGTGAGGGCCGTTCAGGTGGGCTATGATGTGGTTCGTGTAACTTTCCGTAAGGCGGAGAATTATCGTTCCGCAAAGGAAAGGGAAGGTGTTCGCCTTTTTGGCATGTGGTGTCGGGTGTTGGGTAGTGGTCCTCCGACCACACTCATCCACATATTTGATTATCCCTTTGAGGAGCCTGAGGCCGACATTCGCGCTGCTTTTGAACCCTATGGCGCAATCAAGTCTGTTAAGCGCCAGACTTACTTGTCTCATCCAAGTATTTCAACTGGCACAGTCCTGGTCTCTATTGTTATGAAAGAGCCCCCACCCCGCTACTTAATGGTTCGGGGCTATTACATTCGGACTTGGTACCGCGGTCAACCGCTGGTGTGCAATATGTGTTCGGCTGAGGGGCATCGTGCCGCTGATTGCCCGAACCGCGATAAATGCCGTCGTTGTGGGGGTACAGGTCATTTTGCCCGTGCGTGTCTTGTTTCCCGTCCTTCTTTTGCCGAGGTTGCCAGAGGCGCTGCTGGCTCCTCTTCGTTGGGCACATCTGGTCCGGCTGTTCTGCCTATAATAACTGGCGCTTTACGTGGTGCTGATGATGATGATGATGATGATGATGATGATGTTAATGATGACGATTCTATCTCCTCGGGTGAAGACGCTTGCTCCAAGATGTCTTCAGCGTCTGGTGGCCAAGCTGCCTTCTCTCATCAGGTCACCGCGGACAGCGCCATTTCTAAGGTGGCGAGTGTGTGCTCTCTGGGCAATGATAGTGTTGAGGACAAAAACGAGCCTTCTCTCCGATCGAGAGCGGCGAGTCTCCCTTGTTTAAATGAGCCTTCCGTTTCTGAGGCTCCTGTTTTTAGTGTTGAGTCTCGTCCTCGGTCTTTGTCGTCTGCAGATGAGCCCCCTGTCGCTTCTAAAAGTGATGGCGGGTTGACGGGCCTGCCTATCTCGGTCTCTGACCCTATGTCTGGTGAATGTGAGAATAATGCCTCAGTAACTTCTGATGTTGCATGCTCTCACCCCTCCCCTGTTGTTAGTATGAATGACGGGCAGATTGTTAGCCCCTTGCCGGAGGCTGAGGCTTTATCTGCCGATAGCCTTGAACTTGTTGTCTCCGGGGCCTCTAAGGAGGCTCCAATAGCTCCGGCAGCTGTACCTTGTGAGGAGGCTCCGCCTTCCCAGGATTCCCATAGTGTTCTGCAGGAATATCAGTCTTCGTCTTTACAGAAGAAGACTAAATCGGGTTTGTTTGCCTCTCTGAGGCGTAAGGCGTCTCCTTTGGAGGCGAAGTCGCGTCGTCAATACGTACCGAATATTCCAACAGAGAGGCCTTCTAGGCCCAAGACTGCTAAGCAGTCTTGAGGCTTAAGGTTTTTTTTTTTCTGACTGTTTTTTTGGTGGTCTTGTTTTTATTTTTGCACTTTCTCTTCATTATGGATTGTGCTCGTATCTTAACTCTAAACGTTAACGGTTTAAGGGATGTTAATAAACGATTGTCTCTCCTTCAATGGATGTCTCATTTTTCTGCCGATTTCGTTGCCCTGCAGGAGACACATGCGTCCTCTTGTCAGGACTGCAGCTCTTGGTTTTCCCCATACGGTTATTCCGTAGTATCTTCCCCTGGCTCTGCACATTCCTGTGGGGTGGCTTTGCTCTTTCGCCACCGTTTTGTGTTGACTAAATCCGTTGCCGACAAGAGGGGGCGTTTCATCATGGCTGAGTTTAAGCTGGATGAGGTCTCCTTTAGGCTGGCTTGCATCTATGCACCTAATCGAAATCCGGATAAGAAGACGTTTTTTGATTTTGTTTCTGACTCGGTTGATCCAGCTATACCAACCTTAATTTTGGGGGACTTTAACGCAGTGTTCGACCGCTCTTTAGACCGCCGAGGGCCTAATCCCTTGGATGATTCTCGTGAGAGCTCTAGTGCTTTGTGTTCTCTTTTTGATGATTGCTGTATGGTGGACATTTGGCGGCATCTTCACCCTGCGCTCTCTAGTTTTACGTGGATGAAGCCCGATGGTTCCGTGGCTTCCCGTATCGACCTGATCGGGTGCCCTTTCCCTTGGGTCCACCACGTTGGAGAATGTGCCATTCTCCCTTGTCCTTATTCGGATCATTCGGTTGTATCTCTTCGTTGTAGCATTCCTTCTCCCCTTCCTCGTGGGCCGGGGAGGTGGAAGCTTAATGTGTCTCTTCTGACCAACTCCGACTTTGTTGGGGCTGTAAGTAATTTCTGGGCTGTGTGGCGTATCCAGAAGCGTTCCTTTCGGTCCCTCCAGGCTTGGTGGGATCGAGGCAAAGAGCATTTAAAAGGGTTGGCGGTGCGTTTTTCTGTCGAGGCTTCTTCTGCGAGGCATTCCTCTCGTTCCATTCTTTCGAGCCTCTACTCTCATTTGAAGGATAAGATTGATGCTGGCAATGTTTCTCTTCTTACGGTGTTCGAGAATGTTTCCAACCGTATTAGTGAGCTGGATGCTAAGGAGGCTGACGGTGCTCGGATTCGCTCTCGCACCAGGTGGGCTGAGGAGGGCGAGTCTTCTACTAAGTTCTTTTTAAGACTAGAGAAGAAGCGGGGGTCTGATGGTTGGATTTCTGCCATGCGATCCGATGATGGTTCCTTGGCCACTGAAATCAATGCAATTTGCGATTCTTGGGTAGAGTTTTACTCTTCCCTTTTTTCTGCTGCTGTGACGGATCCATCTGAGCAGAGCGACCTGCTGGATTCTCTCTCTGCCTTTTTGTCTCCTGCGCAGAGCGAGTCGTGTGAGGGTTTGCTAACTGTGGAGGAGGCTCGTGTTGCTATGGAGGGTTTAGCCTCTGGTAAATCTCCTGGTTCGGATGGTTTACCCATCGAGTTCTACCGAACCTTTTGGGATGTTTTGGGCTCTGATTTAGTTGAAGTATTTAATGCCTCTCATTGTTCTGGCTTTTTGCCCACTTCTCAGCGTACGGCGTTAATTACTCTAATTTTTAAAAAGGGTGATAGGCTCTCCCATAAGAACTGGAGGCCCATTAGTCTGCTTAATTGTGATTATAAGATATGTGCTCGTGCACTGGCTGGGAGACTTTTAAAGGTCCTCCATCACGTCATTCATCCGGATCAAACGTGTGGTGTGAAGGGCCGCTTTATCGGCGAAAATGTTTCCCTGTTGAGAGATGTGGTTCAGTATGCCCATGAGACCAGGCTCCCCCTTGCTATCCTGTCCCTCGACCAAGAAAAAGCTTTTGACCGGGTTGACTGGGAGTGTCTCTTTACGACTCTTCAACACATGGGTTTCGGAAAGTCCTTTATTTCTTGGGTTCGCCTTCTGTACGCCGGTGTCCGGAGCGCCGTGCTCGTCAATGGTTACACTAGCAAGTTCTTCTTGCCTTCTCGGGGGGTGCGGCAGGGGTGTCCCTTGTCGCCTCTCCTCTACATTATCTCCATCGAGGTTCTTGCAGTTAATCTTCGTGCGCATCCTAATATTATTGGTCTTCGCTTGCCTAACGTTCCTTCCTGCCTTCCTGTCCTCTCCTTGTACGCCGACGATACCTCTGTTATTGCCTCTTCGGACGACGCTATTCGTGCTGTTTTTTGCGTTTATGATAAATTTGAGAGGGGCACTGGTGCCAAGCTGAACATGGAGAAATGTGAGGGTCTCTGGCTTGGTGGTTGGGTCCACCGTTCGGATTGTCCTGTTCCTATTCAGTGGACGTCTGAAAAGATCAAAGTACTTGGTGTGTTCCTTGGGAACGGGAATTTGGACAAATGTAATTGGAGGCCTCGTTTAGATGCGGTCACGCGCTGCCTCAATTCCTGGCGTTCTCGTCACTTATCATTTACTGGCAGGGCTTTGGTTGCCAATGCCCTTGCGCTCTCTAGGATGTGGTACGTGGCTTCCCTCTTGCCCATGCCAGTGTGGGTCTTGTCCGAACTAAATACTATTCTTTTTAGCTTCTTTTGGGGTGGAAAGAAGGACTTAGTTGCTCGTGCTGTAGTCGTCCACCCAAAGTCTGCCGGAGGTTTCTCAGTTGTTTCCGTCCGCCATAAAGTTTATGCTCTGCTTGTGCAGTGGGTTCGGCGTATGGTTGTGTCGCCCAGTGGGTGGGTTTCTCTGCTCACCTTCTGGTTTTTTGATCGTTTTGGCGCAGCCCCTCACGATGTGTTTTCAAATCCAGCATCTTTCGCCCCTGAACGTCTTCCTCCTTTTTATGCCTCTCTTCTTCGGGCCTGGGGTGCCATTCAGGGCTCCTCTTCTTCTTCATCTAGTTTGGTTGTAGGCTCGTCCCAGCATGTTGACCCGGTTGCTGTCGCTTCTGTTTCTACTAAAAGTTGTTATGTTCTGCTTCTTTCTTTGTCTCCGTGTATTCCCCATTGTGTCTCTAAGTTTTCTCCCATCTATGGCCCCATCGATTGGAAGTCCACCTGGGCCTCTTTGTACTTTTTACCTTTGGATAGGCCTGTTTCCGACCTAAACTGGAAGATTGCCCATGGCGTACTGTACACTGCGGATCGTCTCATTTCTTTTGGCCTTGATGTTCCTGCCGCCTGTTTTTGTGGTGCTGCTTTGGAGACGCCCGCTCATTTGTTCTTTCGCTGTCCTCTCGCGAGGAGCGGTGTTGATTGGGTTCAAACCCTTCTTTCTACCTTTTCTGTTGATGCCCCTTCGTTAGACGTCCGTCATCTACTTTTTGGATTCTCTGAGGCAGATCTTCGTATAGTTCCAAAGGTTTTTTGTTATATGCTTAATGTGTGTAAGTTCTTCATCTGGTCTCAAAGGAATGACTTTTGTTTTCGCTCCGTCCGGCCAAGTGCTGTCGGCCTTATTTGCTCCATCAAGGCTCGGCTGCGTTTCTTTCTTCCCGTTTTCTTTCGTCGTTTTCGTTCTGCTAGACGTCGTCGGGTTTTTCATAAGCAATGGGGTGCTAATGGGGTTATTGGTAGTGTATGTGATGGTGTTTTTAAAATGGCCTTTTAGTTTTGTTTTTCTTCTCTTTATTGCCTTTTTAATGATGCTTTTATGACCTTTGGCTATTTTTGCTTGGTTTTAATTTTTGTGTTTTAAAACGGTTTTTGACTTGGGCTCTGGTTTTGGATATGATTTGGACTTTTGGACCGGTTTCTGGCTTTCTGATTTTTTCCGTGAGGCAGGGTTCGACTCCCTGGCGAGTTTGGCGAGCCGGCCCCGTTTAGGGGGTGCTCCCTCATGTGAGGCATATTATGTCATCTTCCCGCGTTGTATGGCCCTTGGGCATTGCACTCCGCCCTTGGGACCGCCTCAAATACAAAAAAAAAAACGAGTAGTCAAGGGGTTAGTCGCGTATGGTTTAGGGGCCGATTAATTTCTCCCTCCTAGGATCGAAAGTAGCACGGGGCCCCGAAAAGAGTTTTTTTTTTTTTTTTTTGCTTGTGCACAAATGTCACAAATACGCATGCGTTCTGTACGTACCCTCGTGTGATAGGTAAATGCGCTTACCACATGGTGAAATGTGTGTACAAATGTCACAAATACGCATGCGTTCTGTACGTACACTCGTGTGATAGGTAAATGCGCTTACCACATGGCGAAATGTGTGTACAAATGTCCCAAATACGCATGCGTTCTGTACGTACACTCGTGTGATAGGTAAATGTGCTTACCACATGGCGAAATGCAAGAAAAAAAATCCAAACTATAGATCATCCCTTATTTTATGGGTTGTAATAGAGGAGCTACGAGTAGTCAAGGGGTTAGTCGCGTATGGTTTAGGGGCCGATTAATTTCTCCCTCCTAGGATCGAAAGTAGCACGGGGCCCCGAAAAGAGTTTTTTTTTTTTTTTTTTTGCTTGTGCACAAATGTCACAAATACGCATGCGTTCTGTACGTACCCTCGTGTGATAGGTAAATGCGCTTACCACATGGTGAAATGTGTGTACAAATGTCACAAATACGCATGCGTTCTGTACGTACACTCGTGTGATAGGTAAATGCGCTTACCACATGGCGAAATGTGTGTACAAATGTCCCAAATACGCATGCGTTCTGTACGTACACTCGTGTGATAGGTAAATGTGCTTACCACATGGCGAAATGCAAGAAAAAAAATCCAAACTATAGATCATCCCTTATTTTATGGGTTGTAATAGAGGAGCTACGAGTAGTCAAGGGGGAAACCTACCATAAGTGATAGAAGATATCTGCTGCTTTGGTCCTTCCTTCGCCGTTCTTTCTGCCTCAGTTCCAAGAAGCCTTTTTGAGGAGCCTCCTTTTTCCCAGATTTGTGGTACGTATCTTCTTTTGTTTTACCGGTGACCCTCCTGGGGACTGATGCTTGACGTTCTGTCATAACCCAGGGTAAGCCGGTTTTTCTCCTTCTATTGGTTTCTTTTGTGGTTTATCTTTGCTTCTGGTCCTCTTTTTTGTGGCTAGTTCCAGTTTTTCTCCTTTTCTCGTCTTTGCTTTTTTTGCTGTAGTATCCTTTTTGGGTTTGTCTTCTTTTGTTTATCGTTTATTTGAGCTCTATAGTAAGGAATTTAAGCTGTATATTGTGTTAACTTTAATCAAGTTATCTTAGTATTAAGAGAGGTATTTTTCAAGTTGAAAGATATCTTTTCTTGAATTTAGTCCAAGGGATTTATTCTCCGTCATCAATTTATAAATAGTTTGATACATTTCATTATACTGTGGTTGTATTTGTGAGCACTTATTCTCGGAGTGAATCACTCTTGTAGTAGTAAGGAAACTTAGTTTAAGTATATTGAGGGAAGTGTCTTTCGAGTCGAAAGATATTTTTACTTCAATTAAGTTCATAGTATTTTTTCTTTGTTTAATTTAAAAGTAGTTGGATTTATTTCAATATATTGTAGTATTTTGGAGCACTTATTCTCTAACTGAATCTTTTATTGTAGTAGTAAGAGACTTAAGTTTAAAGCATATTAAGAAAAGTACCTTTTAAATTAAAAGGACTTTTTGAAGTACGCTGAAGAATTTATTCTTGTAGTCATATATTGTAGTAGCCGATAAGTTAACACAGTTTAAAATATTAAAAGAGTTAATTGCTTTTGTAGTAGTAAGGAATCTATCAGTAGTTGGACGTATTTCAATATTCTGTAGTTGTATTTCTGAGCACTTATTCTCTGAGTGAATCATTATTGGAACTTTAATTGCAAGTATCTTTTAAATTGAAAGAGTTTTTTTTTTTCTTGAAGTTAAATTAACGAATTTATTCTTGAAGTGAAATATTGTTAACAAATCCAAATATTAATAGAGAAATAACTATTTAGTTACTTCTTACTATGTTGCCGCTAACTATCAACATCCAAATTGGTCGCAAGCTGTCTGACAAGCGACGGGACGAGATATTAGATGCTGTTTTGAGTTATTTTGCCCCTGAAACGGTGAGGGCCGTTCAGGTGGGCTATGATGTGGTTCGTGTAACTTTCCGTAAGGCGGAGAATTATCGTTCCGCAAAGGAAAGGGAAGGTGTTCGCCTTTTTGGCATGTGGTGTCGGGTGTTGGGTGGTGGTCCTCCGACCACACTCATCCACATATTTGATTATCCCTTTGAGGAGCCTGAGGCCGACATTCGCGCTGCTTTTGAACCCTATGGCGCAATCAAGTCTGTTAAGCGCCAGACTTACTTGTCTCATCCAAGTATTTCAACTGGCACAGTCCTGGTCTCTATTGTTATGAAAGAGCCCCCACCCCGCTACTTAATGGTTCGGGGCTATTACATTCGGACTTGGTACCGCGGTCAACCGCTGGTGTGCAATATGTGTTCGGCTGAGGGGCATCGTGCCGCTGATTGCCCGAACCGCGATAAATGCCGTCGTTGTGGGGGTACAGGTCATTTTGCCCGTGCGTGTCTTGTTTCCCGTCCTTCTTTTGCCGAGGTTGCCAGAGGCGCTGCTGGCTCCTCTTCGTTGGGCACATCTGGTCCGGCTGTTCTGCCTATAATAACTGGCGCTTTACGTGGTGCTGATGATGATGATGATGATGATGATGATGATGTTAATGATGACGATTCTATCTCCTCGGGTGAAGACGCTTGCTCCAAGATGTCTTCAGCGTCTGGTGGCCAAGCTGCCTTCTCTCATCAGGTCACCGCGGACAGCGCCATTTCTAAGGTGGCGAGTGTGTGCTCTCTGGGCAATGATAGTGTTGAGGACAAAAACGAGCCTTCTCTCCGATCGAGAGCGGCGAGTCTCCCTTGTTTAAATGAGCCTTCCGTTTCTGAGGCTCCTGTTTTTAGTGTTGAGTCTCGTCCTCGGTCTTTGTCGTCTGCAGATGAGCCCCCTGTCGCTTCTAAAAGTGATGGCGGGTTGACGGGCCTGCCTATCTCGGTCTCTGACCCTATGTCTGGTGAATGTGAGAATAATGCCTCAGTAACTTCTGATGTTGCATGCTCTCACCCCTCCCCTGTTGTTAGTATGAATGACGGGCAGATTGTTAGCCCCTTGCCGGAGGCTGAGGCTTTATCTGCCGATAGCCTTGAACTTGTTGTCTCCGGGGCCTCTAAGGAGGCTCCAATAGCTCCGGCAGCTGTACCTTGTGAGGAGGCTCCGCCTTCCCAGGATTCCCATAGTGTTCTGCAGGAATATCAGTCTTCGTCTTTACAGAAGAAGACTAAATCGGGTTTGTTTGCCTCTCTGAGGCGTAAGGCGTCTCCTTTGGAGGCGAAGTCGCGTCGTCAATACGTACCGAATATTCCAACAGAGAGGCCTTCTAGGCCCAAGACTGCTAAGCAGTCTTGAGGCTTAAGGTTTTTTTTTTCTGACTGTTTTTTGGTTGTCTTGTTTTTATTTTTGCACTTTCTCTTCATTATGGATTGTACTCGTATCTTAACTCTAAACGTTAACGGTTTAAGGGATGTTAATAAACGATTGTCTCTCCTTCAATGGATGTCTCATTTTTCTGCCGATTTCGTTGCCCTGCAGGAGACACATGCGTCCTCTTGTCAGGACTGCAGCTCTTGGTTTTCCCCATACGGTTATTCCGTAGTATCTTCCCCTGGCTCTGCACATTCCTGTGGGGTGGCTTTGCTCTTTCGCCACCGTTTTGTGTTGACTAAATCCGTTGCCGACAAGAGGGGGCGTTTCATCATGGCTGAGTTTAAGCTGGATGAGGTCTCCTTTAGGCTGGCTTGCATCTATGCACCTAATCGAAATCCGGATAAGAAGACGTTTTTTGATTTTGTTTCTGACTCGGTTGATCCAGCTATACCAACCTTAATTTTGGGGGACTTTAACGCAGTGTTCGACCGCTCTTTAGACCGCCGAGGGCCTAATCCCTTGGATGATTCTCGTGAGAGCTCTAGTGCTTTGTGTTCTCTTTTTGATGATTGCTGTATGGTGGACATTTGGCGGCATCTTCACCCTGCGCTCTCTAGTTTTACGTGGATGAAGCCCGATGGTTCCGTGGCTTCCCGTATCGACCTGATCGGGTGCCCTTTCCCTTGGGTCCACCACGTTGGAGAATGTGCCATTCTCCCTTGTCCTTATTCGGATCATTCGGTTGTATCTCTTCGTTGTAGCATTCCTTCTCCCCTTCCTCGTGGGCCGGGGAGGTGGAAGCTTAATGTGTCTCTTCTGACCAACTCCGACTTTGTTGGGGCTGTAAGTAATTTCTGGGCTGTGTGGCGTATCCAGAAGCGTTCCTTTCGGTCCCTCCAGGCTTGGTGGGATCGAGGCAAAGAGCATTTAAAAGGGTTGGCGGTGCGTTTTTCTGTCGAGGCTTCTTCTGCGAGGCATTCCTCTCGTTCCATTCTTTCGAGCCTCTACTCTCATTTGAAGGATAAGATTGATGCTGGCAATGTTTCTCTTCTTACGGTGTTCGAGAATGTTTCCAACCGTATTAGTGAGCTGGATGCTAAGGAGGCTGACGGTGCTCGGATTCGCTCTCGCACCAGGTGGGCTGAGGAGGGCGAGTCTTCTACTAAGTTCTTTTTAAGACTAGAGAAGAAGCGGGGGTCTGATGGTTGGATTTCTGCCATGCGATCCGATGATGGTTCCTTGGCCACTGAAATCAATGCAATTTGCGATTCTTGGGTAGAGTTTTACTCTTCCCTTTTTTCTGCTGCTGTGACGGATCCATCTGAGCAGAGCGACCTGCTGGATTCTCTCTCTGCCTTTTTGTCTCCTGCGCAGAGCGAGTCGTGTGAGGGTTTGCTAACTGTGGAGGAGGCTCGTGTTGCTATGGAGGGTTTAGCCTCTGGTAAATCTCCTGGTTCGGATGGTTTACCCATCGAGTTCTACCGAACCTTTTGGGATGTTTTGGGCTCTGATTTAGTTGAAGTATTTAATGCCTCTCATTGTTCTGGCTTTTTGCCCACTTCTCAGCGTACGGCGTTAATTACTCTAATTTTTAAAAAGGGTGATAGGCTCTCCCATAAGAACTGGAGGCCCATTAGTCTGCTTAATTGTGATTATAAGATATGTGCTCGTGCACTGGCTGGGAGACTTTTAAAGGTCCTCCATCACGTCATTCATCCGGATCAAACGTGTGGTGTGAAGGGCCGCTTTATCGGCGAAAATGTTTCCCTGTTGAGAGATGTGGTTCAGTATGCCCATGAGACCAGGCTCCCCCTTGCTATCCTGTCCCTCGACCAAGAAAAAGCTTTTGACCGGGTTGACTGGGAGTGTCTCTTTACGACTCTTCAACACATGGGTTTCGGAAAGTCCTTTATTTCTTGGGTTCGCCTTCTGTACGCCGGTGTCCGGAGCGCCGTGCTCGTCAATGGTTACACTAGCAAGTTCTTCTTGCCTTCTCGGGGGGTGCGGCAGGGGTGTCCCTTGTCGCCTCTCCTCTACATTATCTCCATCGAGGTTCTTGCAGTTAATCTTCGTGCGCATCCTAATATTATTGGTCTTCGCTTGCCTAACGTTCCTTCCTGCCTTCCTGTCCTCTCCTTGTACGCCGACGATACCTCTGTTATTGCCTCTTCGGACGACGCTATTCGTGCTGTTTTTTGCGTTTATGATAAATTTGAGAGGGGCACTGGTGCCAAGCTGAACATGGAGAAATGTGAGGGTCTCTGGCTTGGTGGTTGGGTCCACCGTTCGGATTGTCCTGTTCCTATTCAGTGGACGTCTGAAAAGATCAAAGTACTTGGTGTGTTCCTTGGGAACGGGAATTTGGACAAATGTAATTGGAGGCCTCGTTTAGATGCGGTCACGCGCTGCCTCAATTCCTGGCGTTCTCGTCACTTATCATTTACTGGCAGGGCTTTGGTTGCCAATGCCCTTGCGCTCTCTAGGATGTGGTACGTGGCTTCCCTCTTGCCCATGCCAGTGTGGGTCTTGTCCGAACTAAATACTATTCTTTTTAGCTTCTTTTGGGGTGGAAAGAAGGACTTAGTTGCTCGTGCTGTAGTCGTCCACCCAAAGTCTGCCGGAGGTTTCTCAGTTGTTTCCGTCCGCCATAAAGTTTATGCTCTGCTTGTGCAGTGGGTTCGGCGTATGGTTGTGTCGCCCAGTGGGTGGGTTTCTCTGCTCACCTTCTGGTTTTTTGATCGTTTTGGCGCAGCCCCTCACGATGTGTTTTCAAATCCAGCATCTTTCGCCCCTGAACGTCTTCCTCCTTTTTATGCCTCTCTTCTTCGGGCCTGGGGTGCCATTCAGGGCTCCTCTTCTTCTTCATCTAGTTTGGTTGTAGGCTCGTCCCAGCATGTTGACCCGGTTGCTGTCGCTTCTGTTTCTACTAAAAGTTGTTATGTTCTGCTTCTTTCTTTGTCTCCGTGTATTCCCCATTGTGTCTCTAAGTTTTCTCCCATCTATGGCCCCATCGATTGGAAGTCCACCTGGGCCTCTTTGTACTTTTTACCTTTGGATAGGCCTGTTTCCGACCTAAACTGGAAGATTGCCCATGGCGTACTGTACACTGCGGATCGTCTCATTTCTTTTGGCCTTGATGTTCCTGCCGCCTGTTTTTGTGGTGCTGCTTTGGAGACGCCCGCTCATTTGTTCTTTCGCTGTCCTCTCGCGAGGAGCGGTGTTGATTGGGTTCAAACCCTTCTTTCTACCTTTTCTGTTGATGCCCCTTCGTTAGACGTCCGTCATCTACTTTTTGGATTCTCTGAGGCAGATCTTCGTATAGTTCCAAAGGTTTTTTGTTATATGCTTAATGTGTGTAAGTTCTTCATCTGGTCTCAAAGGAATGACTTTTGTTTTCGCTCCGTCCGGCCAAGTGCTGTCGGCCTTATTTGCTCCATCAAGGCTCGGCTGCGTTTCTTTCTTCCCGTTTTCTTTCGTCGTTTTCGTTCTGCTAGACGTCGTCGGGTTTTTCATAAGCAATGGGGTGCTAATGGGGTTATTGGTAGTGTATGTGATGGTGTTTTTAAAATGGCCTTTTAGTTTTGTTTTTCTTCTCTTTATTGCCTTTTTAATGATGCTTTTATGACCTTTGGCTATTTTTGCTTGGTTTTAATTTTTGTGTTTTAAAACGGTTTTTGACTTGGGCTCTGGTTTTGGATATGATTTGGACTTTTGGACCGGTTTCTGGCTTTCTGATTTTTTCCGTGAGGCAGGGTTCGACTCCCTGGCGAGTTTGGCGAGCCGGCCCCGTTTAGGGGGTGCTCCCTCATGTGAGGCATATTATGTCATCTTCCCGCGTTGTATGGCCCTTGGGCATTGCACTCCGCCCTTGGGACCGCCTCAAATACAAAAAAAAAAACGAGTAGTCAAGGGGTTAGTCGCGTATGGTTTAGGGGCCGATTAATTTCTCCCTCCTAGGATCGAAAGTAGCACGGGGCCCCGAAAAGAGTTTTTTTTTTTTTTTTTTGCTTGTGCACAAATGTCACAAATACGCATGCGTTCTGTACGTACCCTCGTGTGATAGGTAAATGCGCTTACCACATGGTGAAATGTGTGTACAAATGTCACAAATACGCATGCGTTCTGTACGTACACTCGTGTGATAGGTAAATGCGCTTACCACATGGCGAAATGTGTGTACAAATGTCCCAAATACGCATGCGTTCTGTACGTACACTCGTGTGATAGGTAAATGTGCTTACCACATGGCGAAATGCAAGAAAAAAAATCCAAACTATAGATCATCCCTTATTTTATGGGTTGTAATAGAGGAGCTACGAGTAGTCAAGGGGTTAGTCGCGTATGGTTTAGGGGCCGATTAATTTCTCCCTCCTAGGATCGAAAGTAGCACGGGGCCCCGAAAAGAGTTTTTTTTTTTTTTTTTTTGCTTGTGCACAAATGTCACAAATACGCATGCGTTCTGTACGTACCCTCGTGTGATAGGTAAATGCGCTTACCACATGGTGAAATGTGTGTACAAATGTCACAAATACGCATGCGTTCTGTACGTACACTCGTGTGATAGGTAAATGCGCTTACCACATGGCGAAATGTGTGTACAAATGTCCCAAATACGCATGCGTTCTGTACGTACACTCGTGTGATAGGTAAATGTGCTTACCACATGGCGAAATGCAAGAAAAAAAATCCAAACTATAGATCATCCCTTATTTTATGGGTTGTAATAGAGGAGCTACGAGTAGTCAAGGGGTTAGTCGCGTATGGTTTAGGGGCCGATTAATTTCTCCCTCCTAGGATCGAAAGTAGCACGGGGCCCCGAAAAGAGTTTTTTTTTTTTTTTTTTGCTTGTGCACAAATGTCACAAATACGCATGCGTTCTGTACGTACCCTCGTGTGATAGGTAAATGCGCTTACCACATGGTGAAATGTGTGTACAAATGTCACAAATACGCATGCGTTCTGTACGTACACTCGTGTGATAGGTAAATGCGCTTACCACATGGCGAAATGTGTGTACAAATGTCCCAAATACGCATGCGTTCTGTACGTACACTCGTGTGATAGGTAAATGTGCTTACCACATGGCGAAATGCAAGAAAAAAAATCCAAACTATAGATCATCCCTTATTTTATGGGTTGTAATAGAGGAGCTACGAGTAGTCAAGGGGTTAGTCGCGTATGGTTTAGGGGCCGATTAATTTCTCCCTCCTAGGATCGAAAGTAGCACGGGGCCCCGAAAAGAGTTTTTTTTTTTTTTTTTTGCTTGTGCACAAATGTCACAAATACGCATGCGTTCTGTACGTACCCTCGTGTGATAGGTAAATGCGCTTACCACATGGTGAAATGTGTGTACAAATGTCACAAATACGCATGCGTTCTGTACGTACACTCGTGTGATAGGTAAATGCGCTTACCACATGGCGAAATGTGTGTACAAATGTCCCAAATACGCATGCGTTCTGTACGTACACTCGTGTGATAGGTAAATGTGCTTACCACATGGCGAAATGCAAGAAAAAAAATCCAAACTATAGATCATCCCTTATTTTATGGGTTGTAATAGAGGAGCTACGAGTAGTCAAGGGGTTAGTCGCGTATGGTTTAGGGGCCGATTAATTTCTCCCTCCTAGGATCGAAAGTAGCACGGGGCCCCGAAAAGAGTTTTTTTTTTTTTTTTTTGCTTGTGCACAAATGTCACAAATACGCATGCGTTCTGTACGTACCCTCGTGTGATAGGTAAATGCGCTTACCACATGGTGAAATGTGTGTACAAATGTCACAAATACGCATGCGTTCTGTACGTACACTCGTGTGATAGGTAAATGCGCTTACCACATGGCGAAATGTGTGTACAAATGTCCCAAATACGCATGCGTTCTGTACGTACACTCGTGTGATAGGTAAATGTGCTTACCACATGGCGAAATGCAAGAAAAAAAATCCAAACTATAGATCATCCCTTATTTTATGGGTTGTAATAGAGGAGCTACGAGTAGTCAAGGGGTTAGTCGCGTATGGTTTAGGGGCCGATTAATTTCTCCCTCCTAGGATCGAAAGTAGCACGGGGCCCCGAAAAGAGTTTTTTTTTTTTTTTTTTGCTTGTGCACAAATGTCACAAATACGCATGCGTTCTGTACGTACCCTCGTGTGATAGGTAAATGCGCTTACCACATGGTGAAATGTGTGTACAAATGTCACAAATACGCATGCGTTCTGTACGTACACTCGTGTGATAGGTAAATGCGCTTACCACATGGCGAAATGTGTGTACAAATGTCCCAAATACGCATGCGTTCTGTACGTACACTCGTGTGATAGGTAAATGTGCTTACCACATGGCGAAATGCAAGAAAAAAAATCCAAACTATAGATCATCCCTTATTTTATGGGTTGTAATAGAGGAGCTACGAGTAGTCAAGGGGTTAGTCGCGTATGGTTTAGGGGCCGATTAATTTCTCCCTCCTAGGATCGAAAGTAGCACGGGGCCCCGAAAAGAGTTTTTTTTTTTTTTTTTTGCTTGTGCACAAATGTCACAAATACGCATGCGTTCTGTACGTACCCTCGTGTGATAGGTAAATGCGCTTACCACATGGTGAAATGTGTGTACAAATGTCACAAATACGCATGCGTTCTGTACGTACACTCGTGTGATAGGTAAATGCGCTTACCACATGGCGAAATGTGTGTACAAATGTCCCAAATACGCATGCGTTCTGTACGTACACTCGTGTGATAGGTAAATGTGCTTACCACATGGCGAAATGCAAGAAAAAAAATCCAAACTATAGATCATCCCTTATTTTATGGGTTGTAATAGAGGAGCTACGAGTAGTCAAGGGGTTAGTCGCGTATGGTTTAGGGGCCGATTAATTTCTCCCTCCTAGGATCGAAAGTAGCACGGGGCCCCGAAAAGAGTTTTTTTTTTTTTTTTTGCTTGTGCACAAATGTCACAAATACGCATGCGTTCTGTACGTACCCTCGTGTGATAGGTAAATGCGCTTACCACATGGTGAAATGTGTGTACAAATGTCACAAATACGCATGCGTTCTGTACGTACACTCGTGTGATAGGTAAATGCGCTTACCACATGGCGAAATGTGTGTACAAATGTCCCAAATACGCATGCGTTCTGTACGTACACTCGTGTGATAGGTAAATGTGCTTACCACATGGCGAAATGCAAGAAAAAAAATCCAAACTATAGATCATCCCTTATTTTATGGGTTGTAATAGAGGAGCTACGAGTAGTCAAGGGGTTAGTCGCGTATGGTTTAGGGGCCGATTAATTTCTCCCTCCTAGGATCGAAAGTAGCACGGGGCCCCGAAAAGAGTTTTTTTTTTTTTTTTTTGCTTGTGCACAAATGTCACAAATACGCATGCGTTCTGTACGTACCCTCGTGTGATAGGTAAATGCGCTTACCACATGGTGAAATGTGTGTACAAATGTCACAAATACGCATGCGTTCTGTACGTACACTCGTGTGATAGGTAAATGCGCTTACCACATGGCGAAATGTGTGTACAAATGTCCCAAATACGCATGCGTTCTGTACGTACACTCGTGTGATAGGTAAATGTGCTTACCACATGGCGAAATGCAAGAAAAAAAATCCAAACTATAGATCATCCCTTATTTTATGGGTTGTAATAGAGGAGCTACGAGTAGTCAAGGGGTTAGTCGCGTATGGTTTAGGGGCCGATTAATTTCTCCCTCCTAGGATCGAAAGTAGCACGGGGCCCCGAAAAGAGTTTTTTTTTTTTTTTTTTGCTTGTGCACAAATGTCACAAATACGCATGCGTTCTGTACGTACCCTCGTGTGATAGGTAAATGCGCTTACCACATGGTGAAATGTGTGTACAAATGTCACAAATACGCATGCGTTCTGTACGTACACTCGTGTGATAGGTAAATGCGCTTACCACATGGCGAAATGTGTGTACAAATGTCCCAAATACGCATGCGTTCTGTACGTACACTCGTGTGATAGGTAAATGTGCTTACCACATGGCGAAATGCAAGAAAAAAAATCCAAACTATAGATCATCCCTTATTTTATGGGTTGTAATAGAGGAGCTACGAGTAGTCAAGGGGTTAGTCGCGTATGGTTTAGGGGCCGATTAATTTCTCCCTCCTAGGATCGAAAGTAGCACGGGGCCCCGAAAAGAGTTTTTTTTTTTTTTTTTTGCTTGTGCACAAATGTCACAAATACGCATGCGTTCTGTACGTACCCTCGTGTGATAGGTAAATGCGCTTACCACATGGTGAAATGTGTGTACAAATGTCACAAATACGCATGCGTTCTGTACGTACACTCGTGTGATAGGTAAATGCGCTTACCACATGGCGAAATGTGTGTACAAATGTCCCAAATACGCATGCGTTCTGTACGTACACTCGTGTGATAGGTAAATGTGCTTACCACATGGCGAAATGCAAGAAAAAAAATCCAAACTATAGATCATCCCTTATTTTATGGGTTGTAATAGAGGAGCTACGAGTAGTCAAGGGGTTAGTCGCGTATGGTTTAGGGGCCGATTAATTTCTCCCTCCTAGGATCGAAAGTAGCACGGGGCCCCGAAAAGAGTTTTTTTTTTTTTTTTTTGCTTGTGCACAAATGTCACAAATACGCATGCGTTCTGTACGTACCCTCGTGTGATAGGTAAATGCGCTTACCACATGGTGAAATGTGTGTACAAATGTCACAAATACGCATGCGTTCTGTACGTACACTCGTGTGATAGGTAAATGCGCTTACCACATGGCGAAATGTGTGTACAAATGTCCCAAATACGCATGCGTTCTGTACGTACACTCGTGTGATAGGTAAATGTGCTTACCACATGGCGAAATGCAAGAAAAAAAATCCAAACTATAGATCATCCCTTATTTTATGGGTTGTAATAGAGGAGCTACGAGTAGTCAAGGGGTTAGTCGCGTATGGTTTAGGGGCCGATTAATTTCTCCCTCCTAGGATCGAAAGTAGCACGGGGCCCCGAAAAGAGTTTTTTTTTTTTTTTTTTGCTTGTGCACAAATGTCACAAATACGCATGCGTTCTGTACGTACCCTCGTGTGATAGGTAAATGCGCTTACCACATGGTGAAATGTGTGTACAAATGTCACAAATACGCATGCGTTCTGTACGTACACTCGTGTGATAGGTAAATGCGCTTACCACATGGCGAAATGTGTGTACAAATGTCCCAAATACGCATGCGTTCTGTACGTACACTCGTGTGATAGGTAAATGTGCTTACCACATGGCGAAATGCAAGAAAAAAAATCCAAACTATAGATCATCCCTTATTTTATGGGTTGTAATAGAGGAGCTACGAGTAGTCAAGGGGTTAGTCGCGTATGGTTTAGGGGCCGATTAATTTCTCCCTCCTAGGATCGAAAGTAGCACGGGGCCCCGAAAAGAGTTTTTTTTTTTTTTTTTGCTTGTGCACAAATGTCACAAATACGCATGCGTTCTGTACGTACCCTCGTGTGATAGGTAAATGCGCTTACCACATGGTGAAATGTGTGTACAAATGTCACAAATACGCATGCGTTCTGTACGTACACTCGTGTGATAGGTAAATGCGCTTACCACATGGCGAAATGTGTGTACAAATGTCCCAAATACGCATGCGTTCTGTACGTACACTCGTGTGATAGGTAAATGTGCTTACCACATGGCGAAATGCAAGAAAAAAAATCCAAACTATAGATCATCCCTTATTTTATGGGTTGTAATAGAGGAGCTACGAGTAGTCAAGGGGTTAGTCGCGTATGGTTTAGGGGCCGATTAATTTCTCCCTCCTAGGATCGAAAGTAGCACGGGGCCCCGAAAAGAGTTTTTTTTTTTTTTTTTTGCTTGTGCACAAATGTCACAAATACGCATGCGTTCTGTACGTACCCTCGTGTGATAGGTAAATGCGCTTACCACATGGTGAAATGTGTGTACAAATGTCACAAATACGCATGCGTTCTGTACGTACACTCGTGTGATAGGTAAATGCGCTTACCACATGGCGAAATGTGTGTACAAATGTCCCAAATACGCATGCGTTCTGTACGTACACTCGTGTGATAGGTAAATGTGCTTACCACATGGCGAAATGCAAGAAAAAAAATCCAAACTATAGATCATCCCTTATTTTATGGGTTGTAATAGAGGAGCTACGAGTAGTCAAGGGGTTAGTCGCGTATGGTTTAGGGGCCGATTAATTTCTCCCTCCTAGGATCGAAAGTAGCACGGGGCCCCGAAAAGAGTTTTTTTTTTTTTTTTTTGCTTGTGCACAAATGTCACAAATACGCATGCGTTCTGTACGTACCCTCGTGTGATAGGTAAATGCGCTTACCACATGGTGAAATGTGTGTACAAATGTCACAAATACGCATGCGTTCTGTACGTACACTCGTGTGATAGGTAAATGCGCTTACCACATGGCGAAATGTGTGTACAAATGTCCCAAATACGCATGCGTTCTGTACGTACACTCGTGTGATAGGTAAATGTGCTTACCACATGGCGAAATGCAAGAAAAAAAATCCAAACTATAGATCATCCCTTATTTTATGGGTTGTAATAGAGGAGCTACGAGTAGTCAAGGGGTTAGTCGCGTATGGTTTAGGGGCCGATTAATTTCTCCCTCCTAGGATCGAAAGTAGCACGGGGCCCCGAAAAGAGTTTTTTTTTTTTTTTTTTGCTTGTGCACAAATGTCACAAATACGCATGCGTTCTGTACGTACCCTCGTGTGATAGGTAAATGCGCTTACCACATGGTGAAATGTGTGTACAAATGTCACAAATACGCATGCGTTCTGTACGTACACTCGTGTGATAGGTAAATGCGCTTACCACATGGCGAAATGTGTGTACAAATGTCCCAAATACGCATGCGTTCTGTACGTACACTCGTGTGATAGGTAAATGTGCTTACCACATGGCGAAATGCAAGAAAAAAAATCCAAACTATAGATCATCCCTTATTTTATGGGTTGTAATAGAGGAGCTACGAGTAGTCAAGGGGTTAGTCGCGTATGGTTTAGGGGCCGATTAATTTCTCCCTCCTAGGATCGAAAGTAGCACGGGGCCCCGAAAAGAGTTTTTTTTTTTTTTTTTTGCTTGTGCACAAATGTCACAAATACGCATGCGTTCTGTACGTACCCTCGTGTGATAGGTAAATGCGCTTACCACATGGTGAAATGTGTGTACAAATGTCACAAATACGCATGCGTTCTGTACGTACACTCGTGTGATAGGTAAATGCGCTTACCACATGGCGAAATGTGTGTACAAATGTCCCAAATACGCATGCGTTCTGTACGTACACTCGTGTGATAGGTAAATGTGCTTACCACATGGCGAAATGCAAGAAAAAAAATCCAAACTATAGATCATCCCTTATTTTATGGGTTGTAATAGAGGAGCTACGAGTAGTCAAGGGGTTAGTCGCGTATGGTTTAGGGGCCGATTAATTTCTCCCTCCTAGGATCGAAAGTAGCACGGGGCCCCGAAAAGAGTTTTTTTTTTTTTTTTTTGCTTGTGCACAAATGTCACAAATACGCATGCGTTCTGTACGTACCCTCGTGTGATAGGTAAATGCGCTTACCACATGGTGAAATGTGTGTACAAATGTCACAAATACGCATGCGTTCTGTACGTACACTCGTGTGATAGGTAAATGCGCTTACCACATGGCGAAATGTGTGTACAAATGTCCCAAATACGCATGCGTTCTGTACGTACACTCGTGTGATAGGTAAATGTGCTTACCACATGGCGAAATGCAAGAAAAAAAATCCAAACTATAGATCATCCCTTATTTTATGGGTTGTAATAGAGGAGCTACGAGTAGTCAAGGGGTTAGTCGCGTATGGTTTAGGGGCCGATTAATTTCTCCCTCCTAGGATCGAAAGTAGCACGGGGCCCCGAAAAGAGTTTTTTTTTTTTTTTTTTGCTTGTGCACAAATGTCACAAATACGCATGCGTTCTGTACGTACCCTCGTGTGATAGGTAAATGCGCTTACCACATGGTGAAATGTGTGTACAAATGTCACAAATACGCATGCGTTCTGTACGTACACTCGTGTGATAGGTAAATGCGCTTACCACATGGCGAAATGTGTGTACAAATGTCCCAAATACGCATGCGTTCTGTACGTACACTCGTGTGATAGGTAAATGTGCTTACCACATGGCGAAATGCAAGAAAAAAAATCCAAACTATAGATCATCCCTTATTTTATGGGTTGTAATAGAGGAGCTACGAGTAGTCAAGGGGTTAGTCGCGTATGGTTTAGGGGCCGATTAATTTCTCCCTCCTAGGATCGAAAGTAGCACGGGGCCCCGAAAAGAGTTTTTTTTTTTTTTTTTTGCTTGTGCACAAATGTCACAAATACGCATGCGTTCTGTACGTACCCTCGTGTGATAGGTAAATGCGCTTACCACATGGTGAAATGTGTGTACAAATGTCACAAATACGCATGCGTTCTGTACGTACACTCGTGTGATAGGTAAATGCGCTTACCACATGGCGAAATGTGTGTACAAATGTCCCAAATACGCATGCGTTCTGTACGTACACTCGTGTGATAGGTAAATGTGCTTACCACATGGCGAAATGCAAGAAAAAAAATCCAAACTATAGATCATCCCTTATTTTATGGGTTGTAATAGAGGAGCTACGAGTAGTCAAGGGGTTAGTCGCGTATGGTTTAGGGGCCGATTAATTTCTCCCTCCTAGGATCGAAAGTAGCACGGGGCCCCGAAAAGAGTTTTTTTTTTTTTTTTTTGCTTGTGCACAAATGTCACAAATACGCATGCGTTCTGTACGTACCCTCGTGTGATAGGTAAATGCGCTTACCACATGGTGAAATGTGTGTACAAATGTCACAAATACGCATGCGTTCTGTACGTACACTCGTGTGATAGGTAAATGCGCTTACCACATGGCGAAATGTGTGTACAAATGTCCCAAATACGCATGCGTTCTGTACGTACACTCGTGTGATAGGTAAATGTGCTTACCACATGGCGAAATGCAAGAAAAAAAATCCAAACTATAGATCATCCCTTATTTTATGGGTTGTAATAGAGGAGCTACGAGTAGTCAAGGGGTTAGTCGCGTATGGTTTAGGGGCCGATTAATTTCTCCCTCCTAGGATCGAAAGTAGCACGGGGCCCCGAAAAGAGTTTTTTTTTTTTTTTTTTGCTTGTGCACAAATGTCACAAATACGCATGCGTTCTGTACGTACCCTCGTGTGATAGGTAAATGCGCTTACCACATGGTGAAATGTGTGTACAAATGTCACAAATACGCATGCGTTCTGTACGTACACTCGTGTGATAGGTAAATGCGCTTACCACATGGCGAAATGTGTGTACAAATGTCCCAAATACGCATGCGTTCTGTACGTACACTCGTGTGATAGGTAAATGTGCTTACCACATGGCGAAATGCAAGAAAAAAAATCCAAACTATAGATCATCCCTTATTTTATGGGTTGTAATAGAGGAGCTACGAGTAGTCAAGGGGTTAGTCGCGTATGGTTTAGGGGCCGATTAATTTCTCCCTCCTAGGATCGAAAGTAGCACGGGGCCCCGAAAAGAGTTTTTTTTTTTTTTTTTTGCTTGTGCACAAATGTCACAAATACGCATGCGTTCTGTACGTACCCTCGTGTGATAGGTAAATGCGCTTACCACATGGTGAAATGTGTGTACAAATGTCACAAATACGCATGCGTTCTGTACGTACACTCGTGTGATAGGTAAATGCGCTTACCACATGGCGAAATGTGTGTACAAATGTCCCAAATACGCATGCGTTCTGTACGTACACTCGTGTGATAGGTAAATGTGCTTACCACATGGCGAAATGCAAGAAAAAAAATCCAAACTATAGATCATCCCTTATTTTATGGGTTGCAATAGAGGAGCTACGAGTAGTCAAGGGGTTAGTCGCGTATGGTTTAGGGGCCGATTAATTTCTCCCTCCTAGGATCGAAAGTAGCACGGGGCCCCGAAAAGAGTTTTTTTTTTTTTTTTGCTTGTGCACAAATGTCACAAATACGCATGCGTTCTCTACGTACCCTCGTGTGATAGGTAAATGCGCTTACCACATGGTGAAATGTGTGTACAAATGTCACAAATACGCATGCGTTCTGTACGTACACTCGTGTGATAGGTAAATGCGCTTACCACATGGCGAAATGTGTGTACAAATGTCCCAAATACGCATGCGTTCTGTACGTACACTCGTGTGATAGGTAAATGTGCTTACCACATGGCGAAATGCAAGAAAAAAAATCCAAACTATAGATCATCCCTTATTTTATGGGTTGTAATAGAGGAGCTACGAGTAGTCAAGGGGTTAGTCGCGTATGGTTTAGGGGCCGATTAATTTCTCCCTCCTAGGATCGAAAGTGGCACGGGGCCCCGAAAAGAGTTTTTTTTTTTTTTTTTTGCTTGTGCACAAATGTCACAAATACGCATGCGTTCTGTACGTACCCTCGTGTGATAGGTAAATGCGCTTACCACATGGTGAAATGTGTGTACAAATGTCACAAATACGCATGCGTTCTGTACGTACACTCGTGTGATAGGTAAATGCGCTTACCACATGGCGAAATGTGTGTACAAATGTCCCAAATACGCATGCGTTCTGTACGTACACTCGTGTGATAGGTAAATGTGCTTACCACATGGCGAAATGCAAGAAAAAAAATCCAAACTATAGATCATCCCTTATTTTATGGGTTGTAATAGAGGAGCTACGAGTAGTCAAGGGGTTAGTCGCGTATGGTTTAGGGGCCAATTAATTTCTCCCTCCTAGGATCGAAAGTAGCACGGGGCCCCGAAAAGAGTTTTTTTTTTTTTTTTTTGCTTGTGCACAAATGTCACAAATACGCATGCGTTCTGTACGTACCCTCGTGTGATAGGTAAATGCGCTTACCACATGGTGAAATGTGTGTACAAATGTCACAAATACGCATGCGTTCTGTACGTACACTCGTGTGATAGGTAAATGCGCTTACCACATGGCGAAATGTGTGTACAAATGTCCCAAATACGCATGCGTTCTGTACGTACACTCGTGTGATAGGTAAATGTGCTTACCACATGGCGAAATGCAAGAAAAAAAATCCAAACTATAGATCATCCCTTATTTTATGGGTTGTAATAGAGGAGCTACGAGTAGTCAAGGGGTTAGTCGCGTATGGTTTAGGGGCCGATTAATTTCTCCCTCCTAGGATCGAAAGTAGCACGGGGCCCCGAAAAGAGTTTTTTTTTTTTTTTTTTGCTTGTGCACAAATGTCACAAATACGCATGCATTCTGTACGTACCCTCGTGTGATAGGTAAATGCGCTTACCACATGGTGAAATGTGTGTACAAATGTCACAAATACGCATGCGTTCTGTACGTACACTCGTGTGATAGGTAAATGCGCTTACCACATGGCGAAATGTGTGTACAAATGTCCCAAATACGCATGCGTTCTGTACGTACACTCGTGTGATAGGTAAATGTGCTTACCACATGGCGAAATGCAAGAAAAAAAATCCAAACTATAGATCATCCCTTATTTTATGGGTTGTAATAGAGGAGCTACGAGTAGTCAAGGGGTTTTCTTGACGTGGATCTCAGCCTACTCTTGGGAAGCCTGTGGCACTTGTGGTTCAAGCTACCGTTATTGCCTTTGGATTTGCGGCACTTGTGGTTCGCCTTTGCAGTTTGTGAGGACATTTTTGGTAAGACCTTCTTTTGCTTTTTCTTTCCTTTGGCTACCCTCCCGGGGATTTATGCTCGGCTTTTGCCGTAACCCGGGGTACGCCACATCTTTTTCTGCTATCTTTTCCGCTTTTTCATTGTTTTTTTCCCTTTTTTGGGCTTCCTTTTGCCCTCTTGTCCTTTTTTTCTCCTTCTTTTTTCATTTGTTTTTTCCCCAATTGGGCTTCGTGCCCTTTGGTGTTGTTTGGCCATTTGGCCTTTTGTGCATAGTTTCTTTCGTGGAAATCCCGCAAAAGTTCCTTGTATATATATATTTTTTACGTGGGTGAGCCCCACGTTTTGTAGTTGGAGTTAATATTGAAATTAGCCGTTAATTTGTTCAGCCTGAGGCTGCCTTAAATAGTAAATAGTTAAACTATAACAAAATAGTTAAAATATTATACAGTAAAGTAGTATTTAGTTAACGTTTGGCTTTTTCTCGAGCTGGTGGCTTTGTTTGTGTCCACTTGGCTTTTGGGCGAAGCTCGTTTTTTTCTTGTTTATTCTTTCCTGTTCCTGTCGTTCATTTTGAAACAAAAAAACAAAACAAAAAACAAAAAAACATTATGAGGCTGCCAAATACTCTTAATATTTTGACCGGCAGAAAATTGGCCGGCAAGTTGAAGGAAGATATAATGAAGGAGGTTGTTGTCCAGTTTGGGGATGTTGACTCCATCTTGGCTGTGCAGATTGGTTATGAGATTGTTCGGGTTACTTTTTGCTCTGATGAAGCCTTTAGCAGGGCAAAGTCTATGGAAGGCGTATCTCTTTTTGGACTATGGTGTAAAATCTTGGGTGGTGGCCCTGCTACCACTTTGGTCCACGTTTTCGACTATCCCTTTGAGGAAAGCGATGTTGAAATTGAGCATGCTCTGGCTGATTTTGGTGAGGTAAAAAAGGTCAGGAAGCAGACCTATCTGTCGAGTCAGCAAATTTACACTGGTACTAGGCTGGTCTCCATTGTTCTGAGGGAAACCCCTCCTAGGTCCATCTCTATTGATGGGTATCACTGTCGCATCTGGTATAGAGGGCAACCTATTGTGTGTAATCTGTGTTCTAAGCAGGGGCATGTGTCTGCCAACTGCCCGAATAAGGATAAGTGTCGCCTCTGTGGGCAGTCCGGCCATTTTGCTCGCTCCTGTCCCAATCCATGGGGCGGTTCCTCTGATGCTGATAGTGTGGGTTCGTCGGCTCTTAGTGTTTCTGACTTTCCTTATCTGACTACGGGTCCCTCTCCTGGAGGTGCCCCGGCTGGTCTTGCTGTTGTTGAAAGGCTTTCGGACGATGGGTCAAATGATGGGAACGCAGATGATGAGAACGCAGATGATGAGAACGCAGATGATGAGAACGCAGATGATGAGAACGCAGATGATGAGAACGCTGACGATATGAGCTCTCCTCTCGGGCCTAGCCCTATGGAGGATGAAGTTGTTCCTAGCTCTGTTACAAATGGCGCCGCCAGTAGTCCTGGCGTCACTAATGAACCTTTGGTCGTTTCTGTCAGCGACAGAAGTGAAAAAGGTGGAATTGTAAATGATATAGAAAGTACCGTAATTAAAGAGAGTAAAGTAAGTGTTAGTACTGTTGTTGAAAGTGATTTGCTTGATCATGGTAATGATCTGCAAAGTAATGTTACTGAAAATGGAAGCGTTAATGTAGTTGGAAATAATGTAAGTGACAGTTTGCAAAATGGTGTTTTTGAAAATGAAAGAATTCCTGATGATGATGATGATGATGATGATGCTGTAGTTGATAATGACTTTGACGTTAGTAATGATGCTAAGGGTATCACCAATAGAAAACGGAAACTCAGTACCGATAGTGAAGATAATATTAATGAAGGTTCCGCTAAGGTTGGTAATATCTCTCTTGAGTCTGAGTCTGATGTGTCTTGTGAAGCCGGCTCTCCAACGCCCTCTCCTTCTGTGCTTGGTGGGGATGTGGTGTTGGTGGCCGAGACTGACGTTTCTCTTGATGTCTCTGCTTCTGCTGAGTCCCTTGACTCCTCTCTCCTTGAGGATGGTCAGCGGACGGATTTCTCTCCCGAGTAGTTTTTTTCTTTTTTTCCTCAGTCATGGCCAGGTTTCTAACTGTTAATGTTCGTGGTTTACGGGACGCAAATAAGCGTTCATCGTTCCTTCAGTGGCTGTCACAGTCTACGGTCGATTTTGCGTGCCTCCAAGAGACGCACGTTCCTTCAAGTGCCGAGTGCACATCTTGGTTCTCTCCTTTCGGCTTTCAGGCCGTTGCGTCGCCTGGTACAGCTTTTTCTTGTGGCTCGGTTCTCCTGTTCCGGCCCAAGTATGTCCTGCGTAAGAGCCTTTGTGACTCTTCTGGCCGCTTTGTTTTAGCGGAATTCGAACTGAACGGTATTGTTTTTCGGGTGGTTTGTCTATATGCGCCAAACCAAAACCCGGCTCGCGATGACTTTTTTCAGTTTGTCTCAGATACTGTGGATCCCGCTATCCCCACTGTTTTATGTGGAGATTTTAATGCGGTGTTTAGTCGGCCTTTGGATCGTCGTGGCCCGGTCCCCCAAAATCCAGCTCCGGACAGCTCCGGTTCCCTTCAGTCTCTTTTTAATGACTGTTGCGTCGTGGACATTTGGCGTTACTTGCATCCTAATACGGCAGCTTTTACGTGGCTGAGAAGTGATGGGACCCTTTCGTCTCGAATAGATTTGATCGGTTGTCCTATACCTTGGGTTCACTGTGTCAAGTCATGTGAAATTTTACCCTGTCCTTATTCGGACCACTCTGCTGTTCTCCTTGTCTGTCCTATTCCTACCCCTCTACCTCGGGGTCCTGGTCGTTGGAAAATGAATATTTCTATCTTGAAGGAACAGGAGTTTGTTTCTTTAGTTGAGGATTTTTGGAAGTCATGGAGGCTGCGTAAACCTTCCTCTTCCCTCCATTCTTGGTGGGACAGGGGTAAGGAACATATTAAGAGCATTGCCATCCGTTTTTGTTTGGGTAAGCAGGCTGAACGAAAGACTTCCCGTTCCGTGTACACTGCCCTTGCTTGCCACCTGAAGTCGCATATTGATGCCGGTAGGATTTCCTTTCTGGACGTTTACGAGAAGGTGCTAAAAAAGATCTCGGAGTTGGACAGTTTTGAGGCTGAGGGGGCCCGAATCCGTTCCAGGGTGCGCTGGGCGGAGGAGGGTGAGATGTCTTCGAAGTATTTCCTGCGTCTTGAGAAGAAGCGTGGCACCTCGGACTGGATTACCGCCATGCGGCGCTCTGATGGTTCCCTTGCCACGGATATTTCCTCCATCTGTTCTTCGTGGGTAGATTTCTACTCATCTCTGTTTTCTGCTGGTAGTATTGATCTCTCTGTGCAGGATGATCTCTTGAACAGTCTGTCCTCTCGTCTTCCCCCAGCGGCCTGCGACTCTTGTGAGGGTCCTTTGACTGTGGGTGAGGTTTTTCAGGCTTTGGATGGTATGGCTGATGTCAAGTCACCGGGATCAGATGGGCTCCCGAAGGAGTTTTATCGTACTTTCTGGGGAATCCTGGGCGCTGATCTTGTGGATGTGCTCAATGATTCTTTTGCGTCTGGGTCTCTTCCGTTTTCTCTCCGAGGTGCTCTCATTTGTCTTACCTTCAAGAAGGGTGACCTTTTAGATCATAAAAACTGGCGCCCGATTAGTCTATTAAATGTTGACTACAAGCTGTGTGCCAGGGCTCTGGCTGGGCGTCTTTTAAAAGTGCTTCATCTGGTGATTGGCCCGGATCAAACCTGTGGCGTCCGTGGACGCTACATTGGTGAGAATGTGGCTTTCCTAAGAGATCTGGTGGAATTTACTTCCGAGACTAAGACACCTGCCGCCATCCTGTCTTTGGACCAAGAGAAAGCCTTTGACAGGGTGGACTGGGCTTTCCTTTTCCGCACTCTTTCCCGTTTTAGCTTTGGTCCGACGTTTATTTCGTGGATTCGTCTTTTGTACACGGATGTCAGAAGCACGGTTGTCCTAAATGGTTATTCGTCAGATTTCTTTCGACCTTCCCGCGGCGTCCGTCAGGGCTGCCCGCTCTCCCCTCTTCTCTACGTCATCTCTATCGAAGTGCTGGCTGTTAACCTTCGGGCCCACCCTGACATTGTGGGGCTGCGGGCGCCCGGTCTATCCACTAGTTTGCCTGTTCTTTCCTTATATGCTGATGACACTTCCGTTGTGGCTGCTTCGGACTCCGCTATCCTTGCCGTCTTTGATACCTATGGAAAGTTTGAAAAGGGAACGGGTTCCAAGCTTAATCTTGGTAAGTGCGAGGGCCTTTGGCTTGGTCCTTGGCGTTTTCGTAGTGGTTCTACTTCCGTTGACATCGCTTGGACCTCTTCAAAAATTAAAGTCCTTGGTGTTTATATTGGGCACGGCGACCTGGCTGAAGCTAACTGGCGGCCCCGGATTGACGCGGTGTCGCGTTGTCTTGATGCGTGGCGTTCCCGGGCCCTTTCCCTTTCCGGAAAGGCCCTCATCGTAAATGCCCTGGCACTCTCACGTGTTTGGTATGTGGCCTCCTTGGTCCATATGCCCCCGTGGGTGCGTACAGAGCTCAACCGTCTTGTCTTCAAGTTTCTGTGGTCTGGCAAGCCTGACCTAGTTTGTCGCAATGTAATGTTTCATCCCAAGGAGGCTGGTGGTTTTTCGGTGGTCTCCATTGACCTCAAGGTCTCCTCACTGTTGGTTCAATGGGTCCGTCGCCTTGTTGTTTGTCCAAATGGTTGGGTTTTTCTGTTGAAGTACTGGCTTCTCGACCGGCTTGGAGTTTCTCCTCTCGCCTTTCTTTCGAGCCCTTCATCTTTTCCGTCTGCCTCTTTCCCTCCCTTCTATTCTGCCCTTTTTCGTTCATGGTCGGCCCTTGGTGGCTCCATGTCCCCTTCTGGTTTGGTTTTCGGTGGGTCTGTTGGTGGCCCTTTTCCTGTCCACTCGATGTCCTGTAAATTTGTTTACTCTCTCTTCCTCAAGCTTAACCCTGCCGTGCCCAACTGCGTTTCCAAGTTTTTCCCTTCTTTTGGTGCATTGTACTGGCCTGCCACCTGGAGTTCATTGTTTTTCCTCCCCCTAGATCGCAAGGTGTCCGATCTTAACTGGAAGATTGCCCACGGGGTCATATATACTGCCGAGCGCATTTCTTCATGGTGTCCCACTATCCCTTTATCCTGTTTTTGTGGGTTTCAGCTGGAAAGTCTCGAACACCTATTCTTCTTTTGTCCTCTTGTTCAGAGTGGGTATGCTTGGGTCCAGACTCAACTCTCCCGGGCCTCCCCTCTGGCTCCGTCTATTTCTCTTCGCCATGCCCTCTTTGGTTTTTCGTCGGATGAGATGCGTTGCGTTCCCAGGGTATTTTGCTACCTGTTGAACGTTTGTAAATATCTGGTCTGGTCACAGCGCAATGATCACCGTTTTCGCTCAGAGCCCCCCAGTGCAGTTCACCTTATCTCTGGAATAAAGGCCCGCCTACGTTTTTATCTGCCTTTGTATTTTAAACGTTTTAACTCTAGCCGTCGCCGCAAATACTTCCTCCGCCAGTGGGGTGGTAACGGCGTTTTTGGACACATTAGTGGTTCCTCCTTCGTTTGCTCTTTCTAGTTCATTCGCTCTTGTAAATATTGCTTACACTTATTATTTTCATCTCCACGTCTGTTTTTAATCCTTTTTTGTTGTTTTGCCTTTTATTAGCATGTTTCGCGTTTTAGACTTTTTATCTCTGTAGGAGAGGCGGGGTTCGACTCCCCGACGATTTTGGTGTGCCGGCCCCGTTTAGGGGGTGCTCCCTCTCCTGAGCGATCCCCATTTCTGTTGTTTCCATTTTCTGTTGTCAAGACTTCCGGGCATTGCACCTCGCTCGGGGGATCGCCTAAATACAAAAAAAAAAAAAACGAGTAGTCAAGGGGTTTTCTTGACGTGGATCTTAGCCTACTCTTGGGAAGCCTGTGGCACTTGTGGTTCAAGCTTCTGTTATTGCCTTTGGATTTGCGGCACTTGTGGTTCGCCTTTGGAGTTCGAGAGGACATTTTTGGTAAGACCTTCTTTTGCTTTTTCTGTCCTTTGGCCACCCTCCCGGGGATTTATGCTCGGCTTTTGCCGTAACCCGGGGTACGCCACATCTTTTTCTGCTATCTTTTCCGCTTTTTCATTGTTTTTTTTTTCCCTTTTTTGGGCTTCCTTTTGCCCTCTTGTCCTTTTTTTTCTCCTTCTTTTTTTATTTGTTTTTTCCCCAATTGGGCTTCGTGCCCTTTGGTGTTGTTTGGCCATTTGGCCTTTTGTGCATAGTTTCTTTTGTGGAAATCCCGCAAAAGTTCCTTGTATATATATATATTTTACGTGGGTGAGTCCCACGTTTTGTAGTTGGAGTTAATATTGAAATTAGCCGTTAATTTGTTCAGCCTGAGGCTGCCTTAAATAGTAAATAGTTAAACTATAACAAAATAGTTAAAATATTATACAGTAAAGTAGTATTTAGTTAACGTTTGGTTTTTTCTCGAGCTTGTGGCTTTGTTTGTGTCCACTTGGCTTTTGGGCGAAGCTCGTTTTTTTCTTGTTTATTCTTTCCTGTTCCTGTCGTTCATTTTGAAACAAAAAAACAAAACAAAAACAAAAAAACATTATGAGGCTGCCAAATACTCTTAATATTTTGACCGGCAGAAAATTGGCCGGCAAGTTGAAGGAAGATATAATGAAGGAGGTTGTTGTCCAGTTTGGGGATGTTGACTCCATCTTGGCTGTGCAGATTGGTTATGAGATTGTTCGGGTTACTTTTTGCTCTGATGAAGCCTTTAGCAGGGCAAAGTCTATGGAAGGCGTATCTCTTTTTGGACTATGGTGTAAAATCTTGGGTGGTGGCCCTGCTACCACTTTGGTCCACGTTTTCGACTATCCCTTTGAGGAAAGCGATGTTGAAATTGAGCATGCTCTGGCTGATTTTGGTGAGGTAAAAAAGGTCAGGAAGCAGACCTATCTGTCGAGTCAGCAAATTTACACTGGTACTAGGCTGGTCTCCATTGTTCTGAGGGAAACCCCTCCTAGGTCCATCTCTATTGATGGGTATCACTGTCGCATCTGGTATAGAGGGCAACCTATTGTGTGTAATCTGTGTTCTAAGCAGGGGCATGTGTCTGCCAACTGCCCGAATAAGGATAAGTGTCGCCTCTGTGGGCAGTCCGGCCATTTTGCTCGCTCCTGTCCCAATCCATGGGGCGGTTCCTCTGATGCTGATAGTGTGGGTTCGTCGGCTCTTAGTGTTTCAGACTTTCCTCATCTGACTACCGGTCCCTCTCCTGGAGGTGCCCCGGCTGGTCTTGCTGTTGTTGAAAGGCTTTCGGACGATGGGTCAAATGATGGGAACGCAGATGATGAGAACGCAGATGATGAGAACGCAGATGATGAGAACGCAGATGATGAGAACGCTGACGATATGAGCTCTCCTCTCGGGCCTAGCCCTATGGAGGATGAAGTTGTTCCTAGCTCTGTTACAAATGGCGCCGCCAGTAGTCCTTGCGTCACTAATGAACCTTTGGTCGTTTCTGTCAGCGACAGAAGTGAAAAAGGTGGAATTGTTAATGATATAGAAAGTACCGTAATTAAAGAGAGTAAAGTAAGTGTTAGTACTGTTGTTGAAAGTGATTTGCTTGATCATGGTAATGATCTGCAAAGTAATGTTACTGAAAATGGAAACGTTAATGTAGTTGGAAATAATGTAAGTGACAGTTTGCAAAATGGTGTTATTGAAAATGAAAGATTTCCTGATGATGATGATGATGATGATGATGATGATGATGATGATGATAATGATGATGATGATGATGATGCTGTAGTTGATAATGACTTTGACGTTAGTAATGATGCTAAGGGTATCACCAATAGAAAACGGAAACTCAGTACCGATAGTGAAGATAATATTAATGAAGGTTCCGCTAAGGTTGGTAATATCTCTCTTGAGTCTGAGTCTGATGTGTCTTGTGAAGCCGGCTCTCCAACGCCCTCTCCTTCTGTGCTTGGTGGGGATGTGGTGTTGGTGGCCGAGACTGACGTTTCTCTTGATGTCTCTGGTGCTGAGTCCCTTGACTCCTCTCTCCTTGAGGATGGTCAGCGGACGGATTTCTCTCCCGAGTAGTTTTTTTCTTTTTTTCCTCAGTCATGGCCAGGTTTCTAACTGTTAATGTTCGTGGTTTACGGGACGCAAATAAGCGTTCATCGTTCCTTCAGTGGCTGTCACAGTCTACGGTCGATTTTGCGTGCCTCCAAGAGACGCACGTTCCTTCAAGTGCCGAGTGCACATCTTGGTTCTCTCCTTTCGGCTTTCAGGCCGTTGCGTCGCCTGGTACAGCTTTTTCTTGTGGCTCGGTTCTCCTGTTCCGGCCCAAGTATGTCCTGCGTAAGAGCCTTTGTGACTCTTCTGGCCGCTTTGTTTTAGCGGAATTCGAACTCAACGGTATTGTTTTTCGGGTGGTTTGTCTATATGCGCCAAACCAAAACCCGGCGCGCGATGACTTTTTTCAGTTTGTCTCAGATACTGTGGATCCCGCTATCCCCACTGTTTTATGTGGAGATTTTAATGCGGTGTTTAGTCGGCCTTTGGATCGTCGTGGCCCTGTCCCCCAAAATCCAGCTCCGGACAGCTCCGGTTCCCTTCAGTCTCTTTTTAATGACTGTTGCGTCGTGGACATTTGGCGTTACTTGCATCCTAATACGGCAGCTTTTACGTGGCTGAGAAGTGATGGGACCCTTTCGTCTCGAATAGATTTGATCGGTTGTCCTATACCTTGGGTTCACTGTGTCAAGTCATGTGAAATTTTACCCTGTCCTTATTCGGACCACTCTGCTGTTCTCCTTGTCTGTCCTATTCCTACCCCTCTACCTCGGGGTCCTGGTCGTTGGAAAATGAATATTTCTATCTTGAAGGAACAGGAGTTTGTTTCTTTAGTTGAGAATTTTTGGAAGTCATGGAGGCTGCGTAAACCTTCCTCTTCCCTCCATTCTTGGTGGGACAGGGGTAAGGAACATATTAAGAGCATTGCCATCCGTTTTTGTTTGGGTAAGCAGGCTGAACGAAAGACCTCCCGTTCCCTGTACACTGCCCTTGCTTGCCACCTGAAGTCGCATATTGATGCCGGTAGGATCTCCTTCCTGGACGTTTACGAGAAGGTGCTAAAAAAGATCTCGGAGTTGGACAGTTTTGAGGCTGAGGGGGCCCGAATCCGTTCCAGGGTGCGCTGGGCGGAGGAGGGTGAGATGTCTTCGAAGTATTTCCTGCGTCTCGAGAAGAAGCGTGGCACCTCGGACTGGATTACCGCCATGCGGCGCTCTGATGGTTCCCTTGCCACGGATATTTCCTCCATCTGTTCTTCGTGGGTAGATTTCTACTCATCTCTGTTTTCTGCTCGTAGTATTGATCTCTCTGTGCAGGATGATCTCTTGAACAGTCTGTCCTCTCGTCTTCCCCCAGCGGCCTGCGACTCTTGTGAGGGTCCTTTGACTGTGGGTGAGGTTTTTCAGGCTTTGGATGGTATGGCTGATGTCAAGTCACCGGGATCAGATGGACTCCCGAAGGAGTTTTATCGTACTTTCTGGGGAATCCTGGGCGCTGATCTTGTGGATGTGCTCAATGATTCTTTTGCGTCTGGGTCTCTTCCGTTTTCTCTCCGAGGTGCCCTCATTTGTCTTATCTTCAAGAAGGGTGACCGTTTAGATCATAAAAACTGGCGCCCGATTAGTCTATTAAATGTTGACTACAAGCTGTGTGCCAGGGCTCTGGCTGGGCGTCTTTTAAAAGTGCTTCATCTGGTGATTGGCCCCGATCAAACCTGTGGCGTCCGTGGACGCTACATTGGTGAGAATGTGGCTTTCCTAAGAGATCTGGTGGAATTTACTTCCGAGACTAAGACACCTGCCGCCATCCTGTCTTTGGACCAAGAGAAAGCCTTTGACAGGGTGGACTGGGCTTTCCTTTTCCGCACTCTCTCCCGTTTTGGCTTTGGTCCGACGTTTATTTCGTGGGTTCGTCTTTTGTACACGGATATCAGAAGCACGGTTCTCCTAAATGGTTATTCTTCAGATTTCTTTCGACCTTCCCGCGGCGTCCGTCAGGGCTGCCCGCTCTCCCCTCTTCTCTACGTCATCTCTATCGAAGTGCTGGCTGTTAACCTTCGGGCCCACCCTGACATTGTGGGGCTGCGGCCGCCCGGTCTATCCACTAGTTTGCCTGTTCTTTCCTTATATGCTGATGACACTTCCGTTGTGGCTGCTTCGGACTCCGCTATCCTTGCCGTCTTTGATACCTATGGAAAGTTTGAAAAGGGAACGGGTTCCAAGCTTAATCTTGGTAAGTGCGAGGGCCTTTGGCTTGGTCCTTGGCGTTTTCGTAGTGGTTCCACTTCCGTTGACATCGCTTGGAGCTCTTCAAAAATTAAAGTCCTTGGTGTTTATATTGGGCACGGCGACCTGGCTGAAGCTAACTGGCGGCCCCGGATTGACGCGGTGTCGCGTTGTCTTGATGCGTGGCGTTCCCGGGCCCTTTCCCTTTCCGGAAAGGCCCTCATCGTAAATGCCCTGGCACTCTCACGTGTTTGGTATGTGGCCTCCTTGGTCCATATGCCCCCGTGGGTGCGTACAGAGCTCAACCGTCTTGTCTTCAAGTTTCTGTGGTCTGGCAAGCCTGACCTAGTTTGTCGCAATGTAATGTTTCATCCCAAGGAGGCTGGTGGTTTTTCGGTCGTCTCCATTGACCTCAAGGTCTCCTCACTGTTGGTTCAATGGGTCCGTCGCCTTGTTGTTTGTCCAAATGGTTGGGTTTTTCTGTTGAAGTACTGGCTTCTCGACCGGCTTGGAGTTTCTCCTCTCGCCTTTCTTTCGAGCCCTTCATCTTTTCCGTCTGCTTCTTTCCCTCCCTTCTATTCTGCCCTTTTTCGTTCATGGTCGGCCCTTGGTGGCTCCATGTCCTCTTCTGGTTTGGTTTTCGGTGGGTCTGTTGGTGGCCCTTTTCCTGTCCACTCGATGTCCTGCAAGTTTGTTTACTCTCTCTTCCTCAAGCTTAACCCTGCCGTGCCCAACTGCGTTTCCAAGTTTTTCCCTTCTTTTGGTGCATTGTACTGGCCTGCCACCTGGAGTTCTTTGTTTTTCCTCCCCCTAGATCGCAAGGTGTCCGATCTTAACTGGAAGATTGCCCACGGGGTCCTATATACTACCGAGCGCATTTCTTCATGGTGTCCCACTATCCCTTTATCCTGTTTGTGTGGGTTTCAGCTGGAAAGTCTCGAACACCTATTCTTCTTTTGTCCTCTTGTTCAGAGTGGGTATGCTTGGGTCCAGACTCAACTCTCCCGGGCTTCCCCTCTGGCTCCGTCTATTTCTCTTCGCCATGCCCTCTTTGGTTTTTCGCCGGATGAGATGCGTTGCGTTCCCAGGGTATTTTGCTACCTGTTGAACGTTTGTAAATATCTGGTCTGGTCACAGCGCAATGATCACCGTTTTCGCTCACAGCCCCCCAGTGCAGTTCACCTTATCTCTGGTATCAAGGCCCGCCTACGTTTTTATCTGCCTTTGTATTTTAAACGTTTTAACTCTAGCCGTCGCCGCAAATACTTCCTCCGCCAGTGGGGTGGTAACGGCGTTTTTGGACACATTAGTGGTTCCTCCTTCGTTTGCTCTTTCTAGTTCATTCGCTCTTGTAAATATTGCTTACACTTATTATTTTCATCTCCACGTCTGTTTTTAATATTTTTTTTTTTTTTTTTTTTTTTTTTTTTTTTTTTTTTTTGTTGTTTTGCCTTTTCATAGCATGTTTCGCGTTTTAGACTTTTTATCTCTGTAGGAGAGGCGGGGTTCGACTCCCCGACGAATTTGGTGTGCCGGCCCCGTTTAGGGGGTGCTCCCTCTCCTGGGCGATCCCCATTTCTGTTGTTTCCATTTTCTGTTGTCAAGACTTCCGGGCATTGCACCTCGCTCGGGGGATCGCCTAAATACAAAAAAAAAAAATGTGTTGTAATAGAGGAGCTACGAGTAGTCAAGGGGTTAGTCGCGTATGGTTTAGGGGCCGATTAATTTCTCCCTCCTAGGATCGAAAGTAGCAGGGGGCCCCGAAAAGAGTTTTTTTTTTTTTTTTGCTTGTGCACAAATGTCACAAATACGCATGCGTTCTGTACGTACCCTCGTGTGATAGGTAAATGCGCTTACCACATGGTGAAATGTGTGTACAAATGTCACAAATACGGATGCGTTCTGTACGTACCCTCGTGTGATAGGTAAATGCGCTTACCACATGGTGAAATGTGTGTACAAATGTCACAAATACGCATGCGTTCTGTACGTACACTCGTGTGATAGGTAAATGCGCTTACCACATGGCGAAATGTGTGTACAAATGTCCCAAATACGCATGCGTTCTGTACGTACACTCGTGTGATAGGTAAATGTGCTTACCACATGGCGAAATGCAAGAAAAAAATTCCAAACTATAGATCATCCCTTATTTTATGTGTTGTAATAGAGAAGCTACGAGTAGTCAAGGGGTTTTCTTGACGTGGATCTCAGCCTACTCTTGGGAAGCCTGTGGCACTTGTGGTTCAAGCTTCTGTTATTGCCTTTGGATTTGCGGCACTTGTGGTTCGCCTTTGGAGTTCGAGAGGACATTTTTGGTAAGACCTTCTTTTGCTTTTTCTTTCCTTTGGCCACCCTCCCGGGGATTTATGCTCGGCTTTTGCCGTAACCCGGGGTACGCCACATCTTTTTCTGCTATCTTTTCCGCTTTTTCATTGTTTTTTTTTTCCCTTTTTTGGGCTTCCTTTTGCCCTCTTGTCCTTTTTTTTCTCCTTCTTTTTTTATTTGTTTTTTCCCCAATTGGGCTTCGTGCCCTTTGGTGTTGTTTGGCCATTTGGCCTTTTGTGCATAGTTTCTTTTGTGGAAATCCCGCAAAAGTTCCTTGTATATATATATATTTTACGTGGGTGAGTCCCACGTTTTGTAGTTGGAGTTAATATTGAAATTAGCCGTTAATTTGTTCAGCCTGAGGCTGCCTTAAATAGTAAATAGTTAAACTATAACAAAATAGTTAAAATATTATACAGTAAAGTAGTATTTAGTTAACGTTTGGTTTTTTCTCGAGCTTGTGGCTTTGTTTGTGTCCACTTGGCTTTTGGGCGAAGCTCGTTTTTTTCTTGTTTATTCTTTCCTGTTCCTGTCGTTCATTTTGAAACAAAAAAACAAAACAAAAACAAAAAAACATTATGAGGCTGCCAAATACTCTTAATATTTTGACCGGCAGAAAATTGGCCGGCAAGTTGAAGGAAGATATAATGAAGGAGGTTGTTGTCCAGTTTGGGGATGTTGACTCCATCTTGGCTGTGCAGATTGGTTATGAGATTGTTCGGGTTACTTTTTGCTCTGATGAAGCCTTTAGCAGGGCAAAGTCTATGGAAGGCGTATCTCTTTTTGGACTATGGTGTAAAATCTTGGGTGGTGGCCCTGCTACCACTTTGGTCCACGTTTTCGACTATCCCTTTGAGGAAAGCGATGTTGAAATTGAGCATGCTCTGGCTGATTTTGGTGAGGTAAAAAAGGTCAGGAAGCAGACCTATCTGTCGAGTCAGCAAATTTACACTGGTACTAGGCTGGTCTCCATTGTTCTGAGGGAAACCCCTCCTAGGTCCATCTCTATTGATGGGTATCACTGTCGCATCTGGTATAGAGGGCAACCTATTGTGTGTAATCTGTGTTCTAAGCAGGGGCATGTGTCTGCCAACTGCCCGAATAAGGATAAGTGTCGCCTCTGTGGGCAGTCCGGCCATTTTGCTCGCTCCTGTCCCAATCCATGGGGCGGTTCCTCTGATGCTGATAGTGTGGGTTCGTCGGCTCTTAGTGTTTCAGACTTTCCTCATCTGACTACCGGTCCCTCTCCTGGAGGTGCCCCGGCTAGTCTTGCTGTTGTTGAAAGGCTTTCGGACGATGGGTCAAATGATGGGAACGCAGATGATGAGAACGCAGATGATGAGAACGCAGATGATGAGAACGCAGATGATGAGAACGCTGACGATATGAGCTCTCCTCTCGGGCCTAGCCCTATGGAGGATGAAGTTGTTCCTAGCTCTGTTACAAATGGCGCCGCCAGTAGTCCTTGCGTCACTAATGAACCTTTGGTCGTTTCTGTCAGCGACAGAAGTGAAAAAGGTGGAATTGTTAATGATATAGAAAGTACCGTAATTAAAGAGAGTAAAGTAAGTGTTAGTACTGTTGTTGAAAGTGATTTGCTTGATCATGGTAATGATCTGCAAAGTAATGTTACTGAAAATGGAAACGTTAATGTAGTTGGAAATAATGTAAGTGACAGTTTGCAAAATGGTGTTATTGAAAATGAAAGATTTCCTGATGATGATGATGATGCTGTAGTTGATAATGACTTTGACGTTAGTAATGATGCTAAGGGTATCACCAATAGAAAACGGAAACTTAGTACCGATAGTGAAGATAATATTAATGAAGGTTCCGCTAAGGTCGGTAATATCTCTCTTGAGTCTGAGTCTGATGTGTCTTGTGAAGCCGGCTCTCCAACGCCCTCTCCTTCTGTGCTTGGTGGGGATGTGGTGTTGGTGGCCGAGACTGACGTTTCTCTTGATGTCTCTGCTTCTGCTGAGTCCCTTGACTCCTCTCTCCTTGAGGATGGTCAGCGGACGGATTTCTCTCCCGAGTAGTTTTTTTCTTTTTTTCCTCAGTCATGGCCAGGTTTCTAACTGTTAATGTTCGTGGTTTACGGGACGCAAATAAGCGTTCATCGTTCCTTCAGTGGCTGTCACAGTCTACGGTCGATTTTGCGTGCCTCCAAGAGACGCACGTTCCTTCAAGTGCCGAGTGCACATCTTGGTTCTCTCCTTTCGGCTTTCAGGCCGTTGCGTCGCCTGGTACAGCTTTTTCTTGTGGCTCGGTTCTCCTGTTCCGGCCCAAATATGTCCTGCGTAAGAGCCTTTGTGACTCTTCTGGCCGCTTTGTTTTAGCGGAATTCGAACTGAGCGGTATTGTCTTTCGGGTGGTTTGTCTATATGCGCCAAACCAAAACCCGGCTCGCGATGACTTTTTTCAGTTTGTCTCAGATACTGTGGATCCCGCTATCCCCACTGTTTTATGTGGAGATTTTAATGCGGTGTTTAGTCGGCCTTTGGATCGTCGTGGTCCTGTCCCCCAAAATCCAGCTCCGGACAGCTCCGGTTCCCTTCAGTCTCTTTTTAATGACTGTTGCGTCGTGGACATTTGGCGTTACTTGCATCCTAATACGGCAGCTTTTACGTGGATGAGAACTGACGGGACCCTTTCGTCTCGAATAGATTTGATCGGTTGTCCTATACCTTGGGTTCACTGTGTCAAGTCATGTGAAATTTTACCCTGTCCTTATTCGGACCACTCTGCTGTTCTCCTTGTCTGTCCTATTCCTACCCCTCTACCTCGGGGTCCTGGTCGTTGGAAAATGAATATTTCTATCTTGAAGGAACAGGAGTTTGTTTCTTTAGTTGAGGATTTTTGGAAGTCATGGAGGCTGCGTAAACCTTCCTCTTCCCTCCATTCTTGGTGGGACAGGGGTAAGGAACATATTAAGAGCATTGCCATCCGTTTTTGTTTGGATAAGCAGGCTGAACGAAAGACCTCCCGTTCCCTGTACACTGCCCTTGCTTGCCACCTGAAGTCGCATATTGATGCCGGTAGGACTTCCTTTCTGGACGTTTACGAGAAGGTGTTAAAAAAGATCTCGGAGTTGGACAGTTTTGAGGCTGAGGGGGCCCGAATCCGTTCCAGGGTGCGCTGGGCGGAGGAGGGTGAGATGTCTTCGAAGTATTTCCTGCGTCTTGAGAAGAAACGTGGCACTTCGGACTGGATTACCGCCATGCGGCGCTCTGATGGTTCCCTTGCCACGGATATTTCGTCCATCTGTTCTTCGTGGGTAGATTTCTACTCATCTCTGTTTTCTGCTGGTAGTATTGATCTCTCTGTGCAGGATGATCTCTTGAACAGTCTGTCCTCTCGTCTTCCCCCAGCGGCCTGCGACTCTTGTGAGGGTCCTTTGACTGTGGGTGAGGTTTCTCAGGCTTTGGATGGTATGGCTGATGTCAAGTCACCGGGATCAGATGGGCTCCCGAAGGAGTTTTATCGTACTTTCTGGGGAATCCTGGGCGCTGATCTTGTGGATGTGCTCAATGATTCTTTTGCGTCTGGGTCTCTTCCGTTTTCTCTCCGAGGTGCCCTCATTTGTTTTGTCTTTAAAAAGGGTGACCGTTGAGATCATAAAAACTGGCGCCCGATTAGTCTATTAAATGTTGACTACAAGCTGTGTGCCAGGGCTCTGGCTGGGCGTCTTTTAAAAGTGCTTCATCTGGTGATTGGCCCCGATCAAACCTGTGGCGTCCGTGGACGCTACATTGGTGAAAATGTGGCTTTCCTAAGAGATCTGGTGGAATTTACTTCCGAGACTAAGACACCTGCCGCCATCCTGTCTTTGGACCAAGAGAAAGCCTTTGACAGGGTGGACTGGGCTTTCCTTTTCCGCACTCTTTCCCGTTTTAGCTTTGGTCCGACGTTCATTTCGTGGGTTCGTCTTTTGTACACGGATGTCAGAAGCACGGTTCTGCTAAATGGTTATTCGTCAGATTTCTTTCGACCTTCCCGCGGCGTCCGTCAGGGCTACCCGCTCTCTCCTCTTCTCTACGTCATCTCTATCGAAGTGCTGACTGTTAACCTTTGGGCCTACCCTGACGTTGTGGGGCTGCGGCCGCCCGGTCTATCCACTAGTTTGCCTGTTCTTTCCTTATATGCTGATGACACTTCTGTTGTGGCTGCTTCGGACTCTGCTATCCTTGCCGTCTTTGATACCTATGGAAAGTTTGAAAAGGGAACGGGTTCCAAGCTTAATCTTGGTAAGTGCGAGGGCCTTTGGCTTGGTCCTTGGCGTTTTCGTAGTGGTTCTACTTCCGTTGACATCGCTTGGACCTCTTCAAAAATTAAAGTCCTTGGTGTTTATATTGGGCACGGCGACCTGGCTGAAGCTAACTGGCGGCCCCGGATTGACGCGGTGTCGCGTTGTCTTGATGCGTGGCGTTCCCGGGCCCTTTCCCTTTCCGGAAAGGCCCTCATCGTAAATGCCCTGGCACTCTCACGTGTTTGGTATGTGGCCTTCTTGGTCCATATGCCTCCGTGGGTGCGTACAGAGCTCAACCGTGTTGTCTTCAAGTTTCTGTGGTCTGGCAAGCCTGACCTAGTTTGTCGCAATGTAATGTTTCATCCCAAGGAGGCTGGTGGTTTTTCGGTCGTCTCCATTGACCTCAAGGTCTCCTCACTGTTGGTTCAATGGGTCCGTCGCCTTGTTGTTTGTCCAAATGGTTGGGTTTTTCTGTTGAAGTACTGGCTTCTCGACCGGCTTGGAGTTTCTCCTCTCGCTTTTCTTTCGAGCCCTTCATCTTTTCCGTCTGCTTCTTTCCCTCCCTTCTATTCTGCCCTTTTTCGTTCATGGTCGGCCCTTGGTGGCTCCATGTCCCCTTCTGGTTTGGTTTTCGGTGGGTCTGTTGGTGGCCCTTTTCCTGTCCACTCGATGTCCTGCAAGTTTGTTTACTCTCTCTTCCTCAAGCTTAACCCTGCCGTGCCCAACTACGTTTCCAAGTTTTTCCCTTCTTTTGGTGCATTGTACTGGCCTGCCACCTGGAGTTCATTGTTTTTCCTCCCCCTAGATCGCAAGGTGTCCGAACTTAACTGGAAGATTGCCCACGGGGTCCTATATACTGCCCAGCGCATTTCTTCTTGGTGTCCCACTATCCCTTTATCCTGTTTTTGTGGGTTTCAGCTGGAAAGTCTAGAACACCTATTCTTCTTTTGTCCTCTTGTTCAGAGTGGGAATGCTTGGGTCCAGACTCAACTCTCCCGGGCCTCCCCTCTGGCCCCGTCTATTTCTCTTCGCCATGCCCTCTTTGGTTTCTCGTCGGATGAGATGCGTTGCGTTCCCAGGGTATTTTGCTACCTGTTGAACGTTTGTAAATATCTGGTCTGGTTACAGCGCAATGATCATCGTTTTCGCTCAGAGCCCCCCAGGGCAGTTCACCTTATCTCTGGTATAAAGGCACGCCTACGTTTTTATTTGCCCTTGTATTTTAAACGTTTTAACTCTAGCCGTCGCCGCAAATACTTCCTCCGCCAGTGGGGTGGTAATGGCGTATTTGGACACATTAGTGGTTCCTCCTTCGTTTGCTCTTTCTAGGTCTTTCGCTCTTGTATATATTGCTTGTACTTATTATTTTCATCTCCACGTCTGTTTTTAAACCTTTTTGTTGTTTTGCCTTTTAATAGCTTTTTCGCGTTTTAGATTTTTTATCTCTGTAGGAGAGGCGGGGTTCGACTCCCCGACGAATTTGGTGTGCTGGCCCCGTTTAGGGGGTGCTTCCTCTCCTGGGCGATCCCCATTTCTGTTGTTTCCCTTTTTCTGTAGTAAAGACTTCCGGGAATTGCACCTCGCCAGGGGGATCGCCTAAATACAAAAAAAATGTTATAACGAAGGAGCTGCAAGTAGTCAAGGGGTTAGTCGCGTAATCTCTTCCTCCCAGGATCGAAAGTAGCACGGGGCCCCGAAAAGAGTTTTTTCTTTTTTTTTTTTTTTTTCTTGTGTGCAAATGTCACAAATACGCATGCGTTCAGTACGTACACTGTGTGATACGTAAATGTGCTTACCACATGGCGA
>NC_090876.1:46266895-46269395 GCF_036669935.1 Montipora foliosa
CTGTCAATACGAACACCCTTCAAAAAACCTCAGCTACGCACCTGAAGAGAAGCTGGCTGGGCAAGTAAAATAGAACCGGGCCCCCTCCTTAGCTCAAAGTCTGGATCTGCCACTGCATATTTATTATATGGCTAACTCGGTGAGCAGGCAAGATGAACTAAATCACACCTCTTGTTGGCTACCCGAGTAGGCAAGATAGAAAAAAATTTTCCCAAAAGCCAAATTACAAGCTTTTTTGGTCAAGATGGCTGAATATTGGCCTCATTCTTTTTCTATGAGTTTATTGACCTTGGCTCCGTCTCGATCCATAACTCGCGCAAAAAAAGAAAACAGAAGTTGGCCAATATCCAGCCATCTTGACCTCACGCTTGGTAAATAACCCATAAAAATATTTATTATTGCATAATTATCACCATGAACAACAACAACCTTTGAAAATAGAACATAAACCGTTAGGCCATCCCCTTTTTTTTCGTTACCTGTCGAATCCTGTCGTTTCCTGATTTTGGGTCGGCCGGTTGGAAAAGAAAACAAAAGGCCAAAAAAAACATAGGGAGAAGAAGTCTGAAACTCAGACCCAGTAACTCAGCATAATATCTACGGAGCTTATAAACGACAAGACGTGGTTAGAGAATCCACATGGTGACAATGGAGGAAGAAAATTCAAGCTTCTGACGATTGCATCTTGTTCTATATTGAAAACTGGTCCATGTTTATTTTACATAGAGAAATTTATTACTCAATTCAAGACAAAAGAAAAAATGATAGGTCACCGTATACGTTTTTGAGAAAATGACGACTTACGTCTAGGTCCAGCCGTAAACAAAAAAAACCACCATTTTTTAATGCGTGGACACGCTGGTCTCACGTGAAATTGTATGCAGCAATGCCAACACAAAACATTGTCTGTATTTCAGATTAAAGCAATGATTTCTTGGAATTTTGCAGCAGTAGAAGTTAAGAAATAAGAAATTAAGAAATCAGTCATAACATACATGTGGTTTTACAGTCAATGACAAAGACAAACTAAGCTAAGCTTATGCCATTGCCTTCTTCATGTTTTTCCTTTTTGATTTGGAACTGCGAAAATATTGGTCGGTCGGACAACGCTAAATGGAGAAAAATAGGGGATGGCGAACGGGATTTGAACCTGTGACCTCCGCGATACTGGTGTGATGCTCTACCAACTCAGCCATGAAGCCACACATTGGGAAGGAGGTCAAATTTATTGAGTTCATATCTCCCATGAGGAGTGAAATGGCATATGAAATAATTCATATGTGAACTGCGGTGGTAGCTTAAGATGAAAGTGAAGAACGATCATATGCATCGCAGTTAATTTTCCAATTTAAGCAATCGGAAAGAAGAAGCCTGAAAAAAATCAGGGCTTCAATGGGATTCCAATCCCGTTGAAGCCCTGATTTTTTCAGGCTTCTTCTTTCCAATTGGAAAATTAACTGCGATGGTCATTCTTCACTTTCAGTTAGTAAGAGTGTTAAATTGAACATGACCACCATTTTGCAACTCAGAGAAACCTTTTTATAGGAACCAGCCAATCATTTAGAATTACTTTCTCCTTGATGGAGTGAATTTTCTTTTGAGCCACACCCATATCTTTATGCATGGTCCTCATAATTATCAATCAGGCAATCATGGCACTTAAACAGGTAATTGAATTTTAATTAATGCATGCTGTCTTGTGTTCAAGGATTCACCAGAGTGATGATTGACAGAGGAGAAGAAGTATTCTGGCAGCGAGAACAATGTGCTAATTCTCGAGGAATGTTAAATGCTACAAAAGTCAAAGCAGTTTTTGCAAGATTGGTCAGGGAGGCCATAGGAGCAGGACGACTTGAAAGGTACTGTGTATGCAAAGTACTGCAATTCTTTTGATACTGTGTTGCTTTAGAAAATACCCACAGAACCTCCACAGACAGCTATTTTTTTTCCTTGAACACCACCCCCTTCTCTCACTCTGGACATTCCTGTTCACTGGCTGTTTATTACTTTACATTAAAAGTTTTGGGTTTGGTACCCCCTCCCCACTAAAATTTGGTATGACACTCAGTGAGGTGGATATGGAAAATTTCTGGAAACAGAGATGGCTATCTATCTGTTTTTGTGCTGCAAACATGCTAGTCTAATTACGAACATGTTACTTGATCAGCGGTAACAATATCTAGAATACTGTGTAGCTAGGCTACACAGTGTGCAGGGGATTTTTGAGCTTGAGGGGCAGCAATTTTGATTATCGTCCAGCCCAGAAACAATCCGGGCTGTTCATAATGGCTTGCTAATAAATTTTCACACAAATTAACCTCTTTCTTTTGTTAATAAATCAATGACAAATTGAAGGTTATTTTTGATTTATAACCACTTCACATAAATAATTAAAATAGTACTCAGTCTGGTAACTTGAACAGTAAACAGGAGAAAAGGGAAAACAGATCCAGAAGATCCTGAATGTTGTAGTAGACTTGCTTTGCAAATTACTTATGTA
>NC_090876.1:46274395-46279395 GCF_036669935.1 Montipora foliosa
AAAAATTAATGGGTGGGTTATAACATCTCATATCCAACAAGCGCGAGTGGAATAATTGAAGGCTTCGGTGGAAAAAGGGCGTTAGGGTTTTTACTCAAAAGTGAACTTTGTCAAAAACGCTCCAAATTTCGCATGCAGTTTTGTTTACGTGTGTCAAACAATGTTCTGCATGTTTTTCCCTGAAGTTTGCTTTCTTTTTGAAATATTACGTATGCGAAAAAACCTTTTGTTGAATAAAAAACAAAAGAAGCCTTTTGTTTCGCTAAGCGATGATGTCACTATAATAGCTTCATTCTGTCACTATTGCTTCGTTAGCGCAAGCGGGTAAGGCGCTGAACGTGCCAGGTTCGAATTTGTTTTGCCGAGACACCGGTTCGATACGAGGTCGTTTAATTTTTTTTTCCGTTCTGTTCCTTTAGTTCTTTGAAAAATCAAGATATCTATTTGAAGAAATTGTGTATGGAGCTGGAATCTGGGGAGATTTTTTATAGAGGCTATTGTTGATGGAAACACACAACACGTGAGTTTCGATCGAGCGTCAAAGCAGAGAGAAGTGATGTGTTACAGCTCTTTCGAATAATATCTTAAGCATTGTTTTTAAGTACCTTGTAGCCTGCCTGGTGGTTGAGAGGTATCATAAAGCCTTGATAAACCTGTAAGTCACCAACACGTTTTAAAGAAGCAAAATGTGTTCTCTAAATGTGTTCTCTAAATGTGTTCTCCAACTGATATAAGCGGCAAGTTATCGGCGTTTGAAGTTAGGTCGATGCAGGCAGCAAAGTCCAAGAGCAGTTCTTGCCCAAGAATAAAACCCTGTCGTGAGGTGTGGCCCATTTGCCAAGCGTTGCTAGCATCAAAGTTTGGAAAGCGAGAACTGCTTTTAGACTTATAAACTTTTCAGCCGCCATGTTTACCCGCGCACGAGGTGTGACAGAACCTTCCCGGCATGCATTGCGATCACGTTCGGCAGGGCAAGACAAGACAAGATCAGTAAGACAAGACAAGACAATACTTATTGACTCACACTTTAACTAATTACAGAGCTTGTTTTTTCCTTTTTTATTCCAACATAATATTGACCAACATTAGAAGCAATCGAATGAAACCTAGATGTCTGCGTTGGTTTTATTTAAATCGGCATGGTTGTAGTGGGATCAGCGGCCGTGCAGATGTATGCAGACCTGTACGTTGCACAGAAGGGTTAATCTGTTAGTCTGTCAGCCCTTCATTTTTGAGCTAATACGTTGCAGGCAGTTAACATCTTTGCCGTCAAGGGTTAACATGAAATCAACGTTTTAACCTATTTAGACCTGAAATCTCCGTTTTTGAGCTTACGAGCGGCGTGGAATGGACAGTTTGCTTGTTTATAAGTGAAATTAACGTGCTTGCTGTCACGCTTTAACATGAGATCAACATTTTAACCTATTTAGGCCTGAAATCACCACTTTCGATCTTACGCAATGCGTGTAATGGACAATTTGCTCGTTTTAAAGTGAAATCAAGATCCTTGCTGTCAGGCTTTAACGTGAAATCAACACTTTAACCTATTTAGACCAAAAATTGCTGTTTTTTAGTTTACGCGCTGCGTGAGATGAACAGTTTGCTCGTTTTAAAGTGAAATCAACATCCTTGCTGTCAGGCTTTAACGCGAAATCAACATTTTAACCTATTTAGGCCTAAAATTGTCGTTTTTGAGTTTCCACGCTGCGTGAAATGAACAGTTTGCTCGTTTTGAAGTGAAATCAACATCCTTGCTGTCAAGTCATGCTTTAACGTGAAATCTCGTAGAGTTAACAGATTTGGCAGTAATTTGAGTGAAATTGACGTCTTTGCGGTCGTGCGATAACGTGAAATAAGTTTAAACGGTTTTAAAAACCTGAAATCAACACTTTGTAAGGTTACACGTTGATTGTTTTCCTTGCCCTAATACTGCGCTTACCCTAACGTGTCCTGACCTTAACTCTGACCTCATCCGAAACGCTAAGCAATAACGTTAACCCTGAGCAAAAATCTTAACCCTGCTCGCTGGCCTTAGCAATAACGTTTGCCCTAAGCAATAACGTTAACTCTAAGCAATAATCTTAACCCTGAGCGCTAGCCCTAAGCAATAACGTTTGCCCTAAGCAATAACGTTAACCCTAAGCAATAATCTTAACCCTGAGCGCTAGCCCTAAGCAATAACGTTTACCCTAAGCAATAACGTTAACCCTAGGCATAATCTTAACCCTGAGCGCTAGCCCTAAGCAATAGCGCTAGCCCTAAGCAATAACGTTAACCCTAAGCAATAATCTTAACCCTGAGCGCTAGCAGTCTACACCCGCCTCTCGACTGTCCGCCATAAGTTCATACCATTCCGACTAGTTTAGCTGACTGTGTCACGTGACTAGGATGTCACCGAAGAAGACTGCGAACGTTTTCATTGGACGAAATTCCGGGAAATTTGCAAAGACGAATAGAGCTGCACTTCCGGAATTTCCGGAGAAGGACAATCTCGAGACGTACAGATCTCTATCATGAATTTATTTACCTACCGGAATTTCTGGAAATTTAACGATTTTCTAAAACGATGATAAGTTATTCAAAGATTACTGCAAGGCACGTCTTACTGTATATTTTGAAACAATATTTCGGCTGGCCAGGCCAACGCTAGCCTTCTTCAGGTTTATCCCTGAGTGATGGATGTCGTAACACAGATTTCGAAACTAAAAGGAGTGGCGGAAATGACGGACATATAAAACTAAATAGAATAAGGATGTATAAAACGGGTTTACTTAGGTTACAAGTTTTACTCATACCGTGGACTCCAATATTGCTGCTAAATCTATTAGGACTCTCTGGCTCTTTGTGGTTAAGCTCTATGTAGTACACAACAAAGCGGTTGTGGGTCTCACGCGAAATCGCGGAATCAATCAGAACCGTCAAAAGGGACCTCTACGTCAACTTGGCAACATGATACCGCTGAATCAAATAGTTTAAATACTCTTTACCTTTGGAGCCTTTGGCCATCGTAGCTTTATATGAAAACACACAAACTGCGGTGATAAGCATGAAAATAAAACGTATTGTTGGAAAACAAAAATAGAACTATTTGTCAGTATTGTGGCATGAAAACAAGCACGGTGACCCTCTCTTTTTATTACGTTTTTAACATCTTGTATTGTAACGACGGCATACCAAGTTTCATCGGAAATCTATGGCGGGCCGCCTTTCACTAGGGAATCACCTTAAGGACGTTGGTGCTAATTAGTTGTTTCCGCGCATCTTTACTGCGCACTCAAATTCACAGGCCAGGGAAGAACGCCAGGTCTTGCATTGCCTGATTTCAAACCGTGAAGGACTAGGTACGAGTCTGTTAATTATATGGGATTAGCAGCTATTGATGCACATAGTCTTGAAGTGCAGACCGAGCTGTACAAAATCTCCAAGTCTGGTGTTAATCAGGCTACTTTTGACTGAGATACAGCCATCTGAAAATGTAAAACTGAATTTAAAGAAATGTATGGCCATCGGACGCTGTCCGACATAGCGTCCGGTTGGCCATACATTTCTTTGTAAATTTTGACGTTTTTAAATCGCTGTAGCTCAGTCAAAACTAGCCTGATAAACACCAAACTTGGGGATTTTGTGAATATCGGTGTGCTCTTTCTGACTATGTGGATCAATAGTTGCTAATCCCATAATTTATAGACTCATGCCTAGTCCTTCACGGTTTGAAATTAGGCAATGAGAGCGTGCCAAGTAATAAAATGAACGAGAATCGGGCAGATTGCCATTGCTGTACTTTGCTTGGTGACCCCTATTTTTCTTTTGGTGGATCATTTTCTCTACCCATTTTCTACTTTTAGCGAAACTGAAGTGAATAAAATCTATCGACTCTGCCTTTTCAAGGGTTAAGTTTTGTGAAAATGTTGTTAAAATTTGACATATTTACGCAACGGACCCACTTCTACAAAATATGACTAAAATCGTTTGCCCCCGTTAACTCACCGTCGATATTTTTAGCTATAAACCCCTGCTGACCTGCTGACCATGCTGAATATTTTTTTCTTTTTCTTTTTTTTTTAATTTCGATTTATTTACAGGATTTTCACTTACAATGTTTACAACATTTCAGTTTATATAATAAAATATACTTACACTAAACTAACGTTACATACTTTTTACACGATGTTTAAACTACATTAAAAATATAACTTGCACTTCTTACAATACATATATTATACAATACAATGCTGAATATTACGTGCAGATTTCAGGCAAAATTAGGGTAGTTTTGCACACTCTTAATCTCTGAAACGAAGTCGGTGACCTCCAATTGTTTTGGCATTTTTTGGTATAAGTAACTCATTATCTGACTGCGGTAAAAATTCTATCAACTAGAAAATTTTCGCGCGAAAGGAGTTAATTTTAAAATTTCGTTGTTAGTTTTATCCTAAACTAAACAGTCACTTCTGAAGATGTATGTCGAAACATACGAAATGTCACGTTAAATGATATATGGTTATTTATGTGACTTTTGGTAATCTCGGTGGGCAACAAATAATTAACAATTATTCCATGAGCCCGCGTTGGATATGAAGTGATAAAATAACCAACGAGCGCGTAGCGCGAGTTGGTTATAATCACTTCATATCCAACAAGGGCGAATGGAATAATTGTTTTAGTGAATTCTCAAACCGGGTTTTGTCGCCGATTTTTATTTCCACAATTTTACAAAGCGAAAATTTTTAAACTTGGCGCACTATTTTCCATACGACGTAAAACTCCGAATATTGGCTCATAGTCGGAGTTTTTAAGCCAATCAAAAAGCTAGAAATGTAATATTCGGAGCTGCGAATTTACTAAGCTCTATTATTTTCCAACTGCACCTCGTAGAGTACAAATAACGTCCAAAATGAGTACAAATATCACGCGGTATTTAGACAGGTTTCCTACCGTTGACCAATCAGTTAGCTGGATTCCCCGCGCCAATTTCGTTCCGCTAGGCATACTTTTGTCAC
>NC_090876.1:46284395-46306895 GCF_036669935.1 Montipora foliosa
ACAAGTTTTAAAAATACAGTCAAACCGGTATATAACGGTCCTGTATATAGCGGTCACCCCGTGTATAACGGTCACTGAACAACTTCTCAAAAATCACCCCTTATATTTGCTGTTAAGTTGACCTGCATATAGCGGTCACCTGTATATAACGGACGCGGTCACCCTGTAGACTTCTTGAATCCACGATTTCATTGTCTTTTATCCGTATATGACGGTCACAGAATTGGGCTAACATCAAAAATACTTACATAGCAGCCCCCAACGCGTGGGGTCTCACAAAAATCCAAATACTATCAGTACTAAAGACATTTCATCGCATCTAGGTCCAACACATGCCTGCAGCAGATAACATTAAAGTGCCATCGCTTTCAAACTAGTTACTGTAACTAGCTGTAACTGTAACAACACAACCGTACCAAAATGTTTTTCACTTTCGTCATAGTTCCCTGATTATAGCATTGTACTGTACTTATCAAGTCAACAGCCGCTGTTTTACACTGTTTTATTGACCAAGACAGCGCTAGACATCGCTAGACATCGGTATTAGCTTCCGATGCGGCCGCTCACAGAAGAAATCGTCACCCTCAAAAATGTATTCCCACGGAATCTCGAGACCACACCCACCTCCTATGTTAATTTGCTTTCCATTTATGACGACTTTCCCACAGTTGGTTTTTCTTTGGTTTTGGTTTGGGCCTTTTTATCATGTTTGTTGCGTTCCTGTTACTCGTTATTGTCAACAAAACGTAATTTGAGTGATTATTTGCACATAAAGCTACCGCAGCGCTGCAGATTTTCTGTCGGGGTTAAATCGGGTTAAATTTTGTCGGGACATCAGCTTGTCGCACACTAGCCGATTTTTTGTCGCCACTAACCGCGTTAAGTCTTGGCCGAGTCGAACTCCGCCACGTTGAAAAGACGCTTGTTCACGTGACTCTCATGGAAACGCCTCATTGGTTGAGGTACGCGCGAGCCCCGACAAATTGTCTTGGTCCACCGCACACTAGCCGACAAGGCCCGACAAGACGTTTTGAGATCTGGCACTGTCAGATATCGCCCGACAACCCCGATTTTGTCGCAGACTTGTCTGAATTCACCGCACACTAGCCGACAAGTGAAGATTTTTTGTCGGCCGACAAAAAATCGGCTAGAGTGCGGCGGCCTTAAAAATGCTATTCATTGACTTCCAGGGGAGTTTAAAGGAAGAGCAGTCACCCTGTACATAACGGTCACCTGGCCATTTCTCAAGGGCGACCGGTATGTACAGGTATGACTGTATCTGAAGGTGGGAACACTTGGGCTCAAACGTCCTTGAGCAGTAAATTCTTGTTAAACATGTAAAATGTAATGCCTCTTTTCTGACCTTAAATTTATTTTCAATTAATATATGGTGGTCACCCAACTAGTTTAGCTCTTTAGTTATTTTGGGTGACCAGCAACTGTATGTATTTTTAATTTATTTCTGGTTTAATTTGTATTTAATTTCATTTTACAGTTCAAATAAACCTTGTTGTTGTTGTTGTTGTTGTTAAAAAGCCAAAAATTAATATAGATGCGTTTTGTCATTTTTTGGGCCTTTATTTCTTACCTTGCTTTAATAGTTACAATCCATCACAAGCGTGCAACAGCAACTGAGATAATAGCGAAAATCATGAAAAAACTTTAACCCAACCTTCACCGTAAAATACGTCAGCTAAACACAACAGCAAGACACCAAGTATAATCAGAAGGCTTAAAAATCCACATACTCTTTGGTGCACCCGTCTTTATTAATAGTACAACCTTGCTCACACGTCTCTGCCTCACTCGAACACTGCAGTGCACAGTTGCCTTTGGTACACCTCTGTTCACATGTGGTACCGTGGCATTCCAGACCGCATCCTCCACCAGTGCAGCTCTGCTCACAAGTGTCAGCCTTACAGATTACTGAGGCGCAGTTACCAGAGGTACAGCTGCATTCACATTTTGTGGACGCTTCACATGTCATGTTACAATTTCCACCTGAGAAAACGTAAGAACTGATTTAACAAACTTGAAATATTTTGATATCGTTATTGTCATTCTCTGCGCCCGTGCACACTACAATGCGTGAAATGTGAAAACACAGCGTCATTTCTACGGATAAGCCTAGCCTCCACACTAGTCCATCACGAAGACGGAGCTTTCTCAAAAGCGCTTTTTAAGCCAGAAGCATTTAAAAAGGCTGGCTTTGTGTTTTAGTGTGCACAAAATGACAAAAAAAACATTTTGAAAATAAAGCTTTTCCGAAAGCGATGACGTTAGGTTAATCACATGATTGATCAAAGTTTCCTTGCCAAGGACTTCCTCAAACACAACTCCAAACTGGCCAAGTCTTTCTTGGGAGCTTTTGTATCGTATCGAATCCTATCGTATATTGAGGGAGAAGGCTTTAGTGAACTCCACGAAACTGAGCCCTCCCCAACGTAGTCCGACAACTAAAACAGTTACAAAATTCATTTTGGATCATTACCTGTGCAACTCTGTTCACACGAATGATATGCATCCGAGTTGAAGCATTGCAGCGTGCAGCCCCCTCCAGTGCAACTCTGGATACAAACGCCATCCTCCACGTGGTCACACTCCGGCGCAAGGGCTTCTGTTGTAGGAGCCTCTGTTGAAAAATCGACATACTCTTTGGTGCATCCGTCTTTGTTAATTGTACAACCCTGCTCGCACGTCTGTGCCTCACTCGAACACTGCAGTTCGCAGTTGCCTTTGGTACACCTCTGTTCACATGTGGTACCGTGGCATTCCAGACCGCATCCTCCACCAGTGCAGCTCTGCTCACAAGTGTCAGCCTTACAGATTACTGAGGCGCAGTTACCAGAGGTACAGCTGCATTCACATTTTGTGGACGCTTCACATGTCATGTTACAATTTCCACCTGAGAAAACGTAAGAACTGATTTAACAAACTTGAAATATTTGATATCGTTATTGTCATTCTCTGCGCCCGTGCACACTACAATTAACTTAATTTCATCTCTTTAGGGAAACACATAACTTAGATTTGCATTAATTAATTGCTTATATATTCTTATTTATATGTCAATTATTGTTCTTTGTATTTTTTATTTAATTTGTAACTGAAAAACCCTTTTTAGGGAGTTGCAATAATATATGTATGTATGTATGTAAGTATGTATGTATGTATGCATGCATGCATGCATGCATGCATGCATGCATGCATGCATGCATGTATGTATGTATGTATGTATGTATGTATGTATGCGAGAAATTTGAAAACACAGCGTCATTTCTACAGATAGGCCTAGCCTCCACACTAGTCCATCACAAAGACGGAGCTTTTTCAAAAACGCTTTTTAAACCAGAAGCATTTAAAAAGGCTGGCTTTGTGATTTAGTGTGCACAAAATGACAAAAAAAACGTTTTGAAAATAAAGCTTTTCCGAAAGCGATGACGTTAGGTTAATCACATGATTGATCAAAGTTTCCTTGCCAAGGACTTCCTCAAACACAACTCCAAACTGGCCAAGTATTTCTTGGGAGCTTTTGTATCGTATCGAATCCTATCGTATATTGAAGGAGAAGGCTTTAGTGAACTCCACGAAACTGAGCCCTCCCCAACGTAGTCCGACAACTAAAACAGTTACAAAATTCATTTTGGATCATTACCTGTGCAACTCTGTTCACACGAATGATATACATCCGAGTTGAAGCATTGCAGCGTGCAGCCCCCTCCAGTGCAACTCTGGATACAAACGCCATCCTCCACGTGGTCACACTCAGGTGCAGGGGCTTCTGTTGTAGGAGCCTCTGTTGAAAAATCGACATACTCTTTGGTGCATCCGTCTTTGTTAATTGTACAACCTTGCTCACACGTCTCTGCCTCACTCGAACACTGCAGTGCACAGTTGCCTTTGGTACACCTCTGTTCACATGTGGTACCGTGGCATTCCAGACCGCATCCTCCACCAGTGCAGCTCTGCTCACAAGTGTCAGCCTTACAGATAACTGAGGCGCAGTTACCAGAGGTACAGCTGCATTCACATTTTGTGGACGCTTCACATGTCATGTTACAATTTCCACCTGAGAAAACGTAAGAACTGATTTAACAAACTTGAAATATTTTGATATCGTTATTGTCATTCTCTGCGCCTGTGCACACTACAATGCGTGAAATGTGAAAACACAGCGTCATTTCTACGGATAAGCCTAGCCTCCACACTAGTCCATCACGAAGACGGAGCTTTCTCAAAAGCGCTTTTTAAGCCAGAAGCATTTAAAAAGGCTGGCTTTGTGTTTTAGTGTGCACAAAATGACAAAAAAAAACATTTTGAAAATAAAGCTTTTCCGAAAGCGATGACGTTAGCTTAATCACATGATTGATCAAAGTTTCCTTGCCAAGGACTTCCTCAAACACAACTCCAAACTGGCCAAGTATTTCTTGGGAGCTTTTGTATCGTATCGAATCCTATCGTATATTGAAGGAGAAGGCTTTAGTGAACTCCACGAAACTGAGCCCTCCCCAACGTAGTCCGACAACTAAAACAGTTACAAAATTCATTTTGGATCATTACCTGTGCAACTCTGTTCACACGAATGATATACATCCGAGTTGAAGCATTGCAGCGTGCAGCCCCCTCCAGTGCAACTCTGGATACAAACGCCATCCTCCACGTGGTCACACTCAGGTGCAGGGGCTTCTGTTGTAGGAGCCTCTGTTGAAAAATCGACATACTCTTTGGTGCATCCGTCTTTGTTAATTGTACAACCTTGCTCACACGTCTCTGCCTCACTCGAACACTGCAGTGCACAGTTGCCTTTGGTACACCTCTGTTCACATGTGGTACCGTGGCATTCCAGACCGCATCCTCCACCAGTGCAGCTCTGCTCACAAGTGTCAGCCTTACAGATAACTGAGGCGCAGTTACCAGAGGTACAGCTGCATTCACATTTTGTGGACGCTTCACATGTCATGTTACAATTTCCACCTGAGAAAACGTAAGAACTGATTTAACAAACTTGAAATATTTTGATATCGTTATTGTCATTCTCTGCGCCTGTGCACACTATAATGCGTGAAATGTGAAAACACAGCGTCATTTCTACGGATAAGCCTAGCCTCCACACTAGTCCATCACGAAGACGGAGCTTTCTCAAAAGCGTTTTTTAAGCCAGAAGCATTTAAAAAGGCTGGCTTTGTGTTTTAGTGTGCACAAAATGACAAAAAAAACATTTTGAAAATAAAGCTTTTCCGAAACCGATGACGTTAGCTTAATCACATGATTGATCAAAGTTTCCTTGCCAAGGACTTCCTCAAACACAACTCCAAACTGGCCAAGTATTTCTTGGGAGCTTTTGTATCGTATCGAATCCTATCGTATATTGAGGGAGAAGGCTTTAGTGAACTCCACGAAACTGAGCCCTCCCCAACGTAGTCCGACAACTAAAACAGTTACAAAATTCATTTTGGATCATTACCTGTGCAACTCTGTTCACACGAATGATATACATCCGAGTTGAAGCATTGCAGCGTGCAGCCCCCTCCAGTGCAACTCTGGATACAAACGCCATCCTCCACGTGGTCACACTCAGGTGCAGGGGCTTCTGTTGTAGGAGCCTCTGTTGAAAAATCGACATACTCTTTGGTGCATCCGTCTTTGTTAATTGTACAACCTTGCTCACACGTCTCTGCCTCACTCGAACACTGCAGTGCACAGTTGCCTTTGGTACACCTCTGTTCACATGTGGTACCGTGGCATTCCAGACCGCATCCTCCACCAGTGCAGCTCTGCTCACAAGTGTCAGCCTTACAGATAACTGAGGCGCAGTTACCAGAGGTACAGCTGCATTCACATTTTGTGGACGCTTCACATGTCATGTTACAATTTCCACCTGAGAAAACGTAAGAACTGATTTAACAAACTTGAAATATTTTGATATCGTTATTGTCATTCTCTGCGCCTGTGCACACTACAATGCGTGAAATGTGAAAACACAGCGTCATTTCTACGGATAAGCCTAGCCTCCACACTAGTCCATCACGAAGACGGAGCTTTCTCAAAAGCGCTTTTTAAGCCAGAAGCATTTAAAAAGGCTGGCTTTGTGTTTTAGTGTGCACAAAATGAAAAAAAAAAACATTTTGAAAATAAAGCTTTTCCGAAAGCGATGACGTTAGCTTAATCACATGATTGATCAAAGTTTCCTTGCCAAGGACTTCCTCAAACACAACTCCAAACTGGCCAAGTATTTCTTGGGAGCTTTTGTATCGTATCGAATCCTATCGTATATTGAAGGAGAAGGCTTTAGTGAACTCCACGAAACTGAGCCCTCCCCAACGTAGTCCGACAACTAAAACAGTTACAAAATTCATTTTGGATCATTACCTGTGCAACTCTGTTCACACGAATGATATACATCCGAGTTGAAGCATTGCAGCGTGCAGCCCCCTCCAGTGCAACTCTGGATACAAACGCCATCCTCCACGTGGTCACACTCAGGCGCAGGGGCTTCTGTTGTAGGGGCCTCTGTTGCAGGAGCCTCTGTTGAAAAACCGATATACTCTTTGGTGCATCCGTCTTCGTTAATTGTACAACTCTGCTCGCACGTCTGTGCCTCACTCGAACACTGCAGTGCACAGTTGCCTTTGGTACAGCCCTGTTCACATGTGGTACCGTGGCATTCCAGACCGCATCCTCCACCAGTGCAGCTCTGCTCACAAGTGTCAGCCTTACAGATAACTGAGGCGCAGTTACCAGAGGTACAGCTGCATTCACATTTTGTGGACGCTTCACATGTCATGTTACAATTTCCATCTGAGGAAACGTAAGAACTGATTTAACAAACTTGAAATATTTTGATATCGTTATTGTCATTCTCTGCGCCTGTGCACACTACAATGCGAGAAATGTGAGGCCTAGCCTCCACACTAGTCCATCACGAAGATGGAACTTTTCAAAAAAGCTCTTTAAACCAGAAGAATTTAAAAAGGCTGGCTTTGTGTTTGAGTGTGCTCAAAATGACAAAAAAAAATTGAAAATAAAGCTTTTCCGAAAGCGATGACGTTAGGTTAATCACATGATTGATTTCCTTGCCATGGACTTCCTCAAACAAAAATCCAAACTGGCCAAATATTTCTTGGGAGCCTTTGCATCGTATCGAATCGTATCGTATATTGAAGGAGAAGGCTTTAGTTGAGTCTTCTCCACGAAACTGAGCCCTCCCCAACGTAGTCCGACAACTAAAACAGTTACAAAATTCATTTTGGATCATTACCTGTGTGTTGTGTTCTGTCAATAACTGTGTCCTTTTAAGCTAACTAATAATGAGCGAATTGAATCTACATCACAAAACCGCTTTCCCGTTCCACGTGTAATCTCCTCGTCCCGCTCCAATGCAATTACCCATAAGGTCACGTGACCGACACAACATCCCTCCTTTTCTTTTCAAAATAAAACTTAATCATCTTAAACTAGATACTATCGATCAACGCAACTGCAATTATGTCCAGAGGTTTCAGCTTTACACGGCTAATGTCCTTATCTCCATTGTTCGCACTGTTTCTTTCTTTCTTTCTTTTCTTTCACAAGTCGTTCATTCCTTTGAAAGGCTAATACTCTATCAGTCTTCTTTCTGGGTCATTCCCATTCACCATAGCGATTTGGGGGACGCCTGTCCCGTTGCGGCCTCTGCTGTAATTCATTGTCCTCCAGTAACTCGAGTTGATGATCACTGTTAACACTTTGCTCTTCTCTGGGGGTGAACTTCTTTACTTCTGTGACGTTCCTTTGGTATTGGACTTTCTCAGGTGACTGTATTACGACACTATTGCCCTTCTTCTCGACGATTTCGTAAGGCTCACTTTCAAATTTGGCTGACAACTTGTCTGACTTCTTCTTCTTTAGGAGCACTTGGTCGCCAGTCTGAAGGTCATTTGCTTGAGCATCCCTTCGTTCATCTGCATATGTTTTCGCTTTTATCTTCTTTTCCCAGTCACGATCTCGTAGCTCACCATCATTTACCGTAGTTTCGCGCAACTCAGGCATCTTTGTGCGAATCTTGCGACCAAACAATAACTCCGCAGGGCAAACTCCTGTGAGAGTGTGAGGAGTTGTTCTGTAGGTTGCAAGGTAGTGAACAAGCTCTTTCCTCCAATTTTTCCCTTCTGCTTGTGCAATCCTCATGCTCTTGAGTAAACTTCGGTTCTGGCGCTCCACTTCACCATTTGCTTGTGCCCATTGTGGCGTAACCTTGCGGTGTAGGATACCATTACCAACAAGATAGTGCTCAAATTCTTCAGACCGGAATTGTGGTTCGTTGTCGCTCGTTATGGTTACTGGCAGCCCATGAACAGCGAATATCTTCTCAAGGCGTGAAATGATCTGGGATGCAGTAACTGACATCAAGATTTCCACTTCATAGTACCTAGAGTAATAGTCAATGACAACAAGTAGGTACTCCCCTGTTGGCATCGGTCCCAGAAGATCCAAGGATAAGTCTTGCCATTTGCCAAGTGGCAGCTCAGTAGGCATCAACGGCTCTGGTGGGGTTGCTTGTCCAACTAATTGACATCCATGACATGACCTTACATACTGTTCAGCATCTTTGTCGATACCGGGCCACCATACTTTGGTCCTCAGTCTCAGTTTCGTAGCAACAATTCCAACATGTCCCTCGTGTGGAATAGCTAATACTTGCTGTCTCAGACTTTGAGGAATAACAATGCGTGTTCCACGCAAGACCACTTTGCCGATGGCACACAGTTCTTCATTCACTGGAATATATCTAACACATTCTTTGCTGTTCCAGACACCTTCACGAATGCATCGCCTTACACCACTCAGTTCAGCATCACGGTGGGAATGTACCTCTACTTCTCGGGTTGTTATGGCTTTTGGGGTGGCCGTCTGAGCTATAAACCGTACATATTCTTCTGCAACGTTCCTCGTTTTCTCCTCGTCTTGACTGGGCCTACAGCTCAATCGAGAGAGAGAATCTGCTATGTTCTCGCTACCAGGCTTGTATTCAATGCTGTAATCAAAAACTTGCATACGCAGTACCCAGCGTTCAATGCGGGCAGGGGGTCTCGACTTCTTCGAGTACAAACATTCCAATGGCTTGTGATCAGTTACAAGGTGAAACTTGACCCCATATAAGTAAGTGTGAAAACGTTCACAAGCCCATACGATTGCTAGCGCCTCGCGCTCTGTCTGCCTGTATCTGCGTTCCACTTCTGTCAAACTTCGACTGGCATACATGATGACCCTGAATTCTCCCTGCTGTTTCTGGACGAGAACGGAGCCCAACCCAACAGGGCTTGCATCAGTGATTACACGAGTCTCGGCATCTTTGTCATAGTACCATAGAATCTCTGCTCGGGCCAGTTCATTTTTCAGCTTCTGAAATGCTGCTGCTTGCTCTGGTCCCCATTGGAACTCAACATCCTTCTTCGTCAGTCTTCGCAGTGGCTCTGAAAGTGTCGCAAGATCTGGGATAAACCTCCCACTGTAATTTACTAGACCCAAGAATGACCTGACTTCTGACACTGATTCTGGTTCTCTTGCTTCTACCACGGCCTTCACTTTGTCAGTCGCTACACCTACCCCTCGACTTGATAGGACATGACCCATGAATGTCAACTGACTCATGGAGAATTGGCACTTTTCTAAGTTGAGGGTAAGGCCACATTCCCGTACACGCATCATCACTTTTCGCAAACTCTCGTCATGCTGGTCATGTGTTGCACCATGCACTATAATATCATCTGAGGTATTGTGCACCCCTTCGATACCTTGCAGCGTTTGCTGGATGACCTGTTGGTATTTCTCTGGAGCTGATGATATCCCGAACATCAATCTTTTATATCGGTACAGACCTTTATCTGTGATGAATGTCGTAATCTCACGGGACTCTTCAGACAATTCAATTTGGTGATACCCCCATCTTAAGTCTAGCTTGCTAAACACTTTACTGTTATTCATGTCTTGAAAGACTTCATCAATGGTTGGAATGGGGTATCGTTCACGTTCTACTGCACAATTTGCTTGTCTCATGTCTACACAAAGTCTCACTTCCCCATTGGGTTTTGGGACTACAACTACAGGGCTGACCCACTGAGATGGACTGTTTACTTTCTCAATGATGTCCATGCTCTGAAGCTCGTCTAATTTCTTCTCGATTTTGTCTCTAAGATTGAATGGTGGTCGGCGAAGTGGCTGAACTATGGGTGCCACATCCTCTTTTACATGCAACTTCAGCTGGTATCCTTTTAGCTTTCCTACTCCCGTAAAACAATCTTTGAATTCTTCTACAATGTCACTACTTATGGAGTTTATGAGACTTCCGATCTGAAGCACTCCAAGCTCGGTTGCTGTACTTCTCCCCAACAGGGGTTGTCCCTGCCCTTCGATCACCACAAACTCTGCCCTACAAACTCTGTCACCCAGGGCTACTCTCGCTTCAAAAACAACCAATAACTTTTAAAGGCACACTACTGCCGTACGCATAGAGCTTCTTCTCACACTTTCGGGATTTGCATTCGACCTTCTGGGATTTTAGCTCCTCCCATGTCCCTTTATCAATCACATTAGTGCTCGCCCCAGAATCAATAAGCATTCGTACAGAAATCCCTCCAACTAACACATTTATCATCCCACCTGCATTTCCGCTGCTCACAGTGAATGCGTACTCATCGTCATCACTCTCGGCTCTCAAGTTGCTATCATCAATCGAGTTCACATTCGATCTTCTTTTGTTTTGCACATCTCGTGCAGAAAATCCTTTGTTTTTGGTGACAGTTTTGGTTTGGCAAACCTTAGCAAAATGTCCTATCTTGTGACACCTCTGACACTCAGCGTTCCTCGCCGGACAACAACTGTCACGACTAAGATGACCCTCTCTGTCACAACGATAACATCTGGCTTTGGTTTCTTTCACTTTGAACTGGTCAGCGGTTCCTCCTTGTTCGATACGATTAACTTGTTGACGATCTTCATCCGCACCAGTCATCGCTTTCAACTGAATATCTACTGCCTCAAAAGATCGAGCGATTTCTTGCACTTTTTCCAGAGTTAGATGGGTTCCCTTCAGCAATAGTTTCCGCCGCAAGTCGGCTGATCTGCACTTGTCGATGACCTGATCACGAATCGGCTCATCTGCGTTATCGGCAGGTTTGTTTTGCAGGTTGCAGGTTGCAGGTTGCGGGTTGAAATTTAATTATAACTGGGAAACCGCTGGCACTAAAAAGAAACATACAAGCGGTAGACTTACCGTGACTGTTACATGGCGCTGTTTACGATCACTCAGTAAGATGGCTTCCATCGAAGCGATTGGAGAGTATATTCCTATGATTTTAAGCCTTCAATGAATTATTGGTTTTGAAAAAACATCTGAAATACCATCTGAAATAGCTGCTGAATTTGGTGTCTTCCCTGTGAGTACCAAACTGAAAGCAGAGTGAGCTTGAGCTAACATATTCCGTCGGTTTAAATCTTGTATTATTTCATTTCTTTATTTATTTGCTTCATTTGTGATGGCAATCTTCTGTTGTTGAAGGGAAGACCCGAGCCAAATCTGGAATCGATGGAAACATCTATGGATGGAGCGACCATCCAGGTGGCTTTGAAGAGACTTTGCTGGTCTCAGCGTGTCGATCGCAGCGATCGATAACTACTTATAGCGGATCGAATCAATAACCTGACATTAAAGAGGGTGACACCTATTACTATGGAAGCAAGGAATATTCAAGTTAAGCCTACTTCCAAAAGTAAAGAGAATACTTCTATATCTGCCTCAAGCAAATGATGAAATTCGTTGGCATTCCTTATTTGTCTTGCTATGAAAACCTGTGAAAGACGCCAACTCCTTTATGTAAGAACCCCTGACGAGTATATAGGTTATTAATTATTTTTAGTGCCAGCGGTTTTCCAGTTATAATTAAATTTCAACCTGCAACCTGCAAAAAAAACCTGCCGCTGCGTTATCCCAATTACAATTTTCCGCTTGGCGTCGTAATCGAGTAATAAATTGATCGACCGTCTCTCCTTCCTCCTGTTTGAGATTTCTGAAGACATGTCTTTCGTATGGCTCGTTTAACTGCGCGCTAAAATGAGCATCGAGTGTTCGTAGGGCTTTCTGATATTCGTCAGCATTGTCTTCTCCTGCATCTGCCGGCGGTCCTGGATCTTGAGGGGTTTCGAACAATTCTTGCACTTCTGTGCCTGCACACTGTAACAGCAAACCTTTTTTTCGAGCATTGTTGGTGATTCCTTTTGCCAAGATATAGTATTCCAACGATTTTTTTCCACTTTTTCCACCGGGGAGCCACCGATGTAATGGCGCCTTTACAGTCGAACGGCAAAATTCCTCCGAATTCAACACTTGCCGCTGTCATGTTGATCTATGCGAAGGTACTGAACATCCTCGTCGCCAGTGTTGTGTTCTGTCAATAACTGTGTCCTTTTAAGCTAACTAATAATGAACGAATTGAATCTACATCACAAAACCGCTTTCCCGTTCCACGTGTAATCTCCTCGTCCCGCTCCAATGCAATTACCCATAAGGTCACGTGACCGACACAACACTGTGCAACTCTGTTCACACGAATGATAAACATCCGAGTTGAAGCATTGCTCGGGACTATCCACTGTGTCCCGCAAGAACCATTTTCCCGAAAGCCATATAATTAATTAATTAATCCTTTATAGAACAACTACTGGGCTTAGACACCCACTGTGTCCCGCAAGAAAACGTTTTCTGAAAGCCATATAATAAGACCTCATTGAACAAACTTGTTTCGTCAAGATGACTGGATATTAGCCTCGTTTAGTGGGGGGGGGGGGGGGGTGTTTATTCATGGAGCTCGACTCTGTCTCGGTCCATAAACACGCAAAAAAAAGAACTCGACCAACATCCAGCGATCTTGACCCCCGGGGGGGGGGGGTACTCCCTTATAAGGGCTTAATGGAGACGTGCGGCCAGCCAGGGTATGTTTTTCGGGATTTTTGTCTTAAACAGGGTATCGAATTTAACATTTTTTGTCTTAATCAGGGTGTCGATTTATGAATTTTTGTCTTAAACAGGATGTCTTTTCTTGGACGATAACCAGCAAAATTTTACAAGCGCTTGTTAATTAATATTCGGGTTAGATGTCTTACACAGGGTATTAAAAAATTAGAATTCTGTCTTAAACAGGGTAGGAAAATCAGCGATATTTGTCTTAAACAGGGTCAGGGTATGAAAGGCCGCGCCGCACCTCCCTACCCAGGTATATATCGAGTACCCCCCCCCGGGTCTTGACCTCACACTTGGCCTTGCTCACCAAGAGTCTCTCGGTTGCTCGGTGGTTAGAGATTGGAGGAGGAGAGCGGGCTTTATTTGATGTCACTTTAAAGACTTCTAATATAACATAATATTGATATTTAGCAATTATTGAATGAGGCTGAGTAGGATATGAGGAGTTCTGCAGACCAAGGTGTTATCCACAGAGGCCGAAGGCCGAGATGGATAACAGAATTCTGTATAATTCTTTATATCGTACGAAAGCCGAATTCAATAATTGCTTTATTATTCATTCAATATTTCCCAGTTTCTAAAGGAGTTTAGTCATTTTGCTCTTTGTTTTTCCGCTCACCAAAGATAAGACAACCTCGGCCCAGGGTTTCTCGGTCAACGGTTCAATAATCTGCAACGGGCTGCACTTTTGACGTCATCGGTTCAATAATCTGCAGCGGGCTGCACTTTTGAGGTCATTGATTCAATATTTGGTCAACGGCAGCTGGTTATAGTGAACTATACGTGTGGCTTTAACCAATCAGAAACGGGGAAATATTTTGAATGAATAATAATATCACATATGAAGCTAGTAAAATGGCTTAGTACACCTGAAGTCCACTGTAAGCTCAATGGATAGAAAGGGCAAACGGTATCTATATATGGGAGGTCATGGGTACCACTCATGTGGGCGACTCAGAATTTTTCCCAGCAGCTCGTGAAAAAAAATCTATATTTTTGTTATCATTGCAACTTTCTCATTGGAGCAATTCTTGTACAAAGCGGCCTACACAAATGCAATTGACAAATTCATTGCCTGGATTAACCAGTAGTAGTCAGATTAGTCTAGTGGGACTAAACAGAGAGAGATAAACTCAATGGAGAATCTTTACCTGTGCAACTCTGTAGACACGAATGATATTTATCCGAGTTAAAGCATTCCAGCGTGCAGCCCCCTCCAATGCAACGCTGCCTACAAACGCCATCCTCCACGTCGTCACACTCCGGCGCAGAAACTTCTGTTGTAGGGGCCTGAGTCGAAAGAGTTTCTGTTGTAGGGGCGAGAGTCGTAGGGGCTTCTGTTGTAGGGGCCTCAGTTGTTGGGGCTTCTGTTGTAGGGGCCTCAGTTGTTGGAGCTGCTGTTGTAGGGGCCACAGTTGTTGGAGCTGCTGTTGTAGGGGCCTCAGTTGTTGGAGCTGCTGTTGTAGGGGCCTCAGTTGTTGGGGCTTCTGTTGTAGGGGCCACAGTTGTTGGAGCTGCTGTTGTAGGGGCATCAGTTGTTGGAACTTCTGTTGTAGGTACCTTAGTTGTTGGGGCTTGTGGGGCCTCTGTTTGAGTTGTTAGAGCTGTTGGAGACTGGAAATATTCTTTTTCGCAATCATTAAACTGGCCACAATTCTGCTTGCACTTTTTTGCATTTTCAGGGCATTTGAGTAGGCAGTTTCCTTCCTTGCAAACTTGTTTACATTTTTCACCAAAGCATTTCAAAGTGCATCCTTTAGCAAGGCAAGTCTGTTGACAACTCTTGGCGTAGCATGTCATGACACGATTTGTCCCTGAATAATAATAATAATAATAATAATAATAATAATAATAATAATAATAATTAACAGTTGTATCTCCCACATTTCATGTGAATATGATCAAATGCGCGTAGCAAACAAATATTACACAAATTAAACATAACAAGTTACGAATCTCAGCTGGTGTCAGGCTCAAAGTCTTCAGTAAGCCGAGTTGCTTTCACCTCCGTTTCAAAACGAGTCTTTTCTTCCTTTTATATGATTGTGAGTGTTTCTTACACGTTCATTGTCTCACAAATCAAATTCATTTCCGTATCAAGGGTTATGCACCAACACTCACTTTTAAACAGAGGTATGAGGAACTCCGAAATGTTTTAATAATAGCTAAATAATTTCAGTTACACTGAAAGGTTTGCATATTAGTCATGCAACACGTTCGAATGGTATACCGCTGATTACCGTTTCCTCGTATTTTTCACGGACTCCATGTTTTCCCGCGCGTGCAACTAGCTACATGTTTTCCTGCGCTTTTCACTGGCTACATGTTTTCCTGCGCTTGCCACTGGCTACATGTTTTCCTGCGCTTGCCTCTGGCTACATATTTTCCTGCGCTTGCCACTGGCTACAAGTTTTCCTGCGCTGCTCAGTGCCTACATCTTTTCCTGCGCTAGCCACTGACTACATGTTTTCCCGCGCTTGCCACTAGCTACATGTATTCCCGCGTCTGCCACTGGCTACATGTTTTCCTGCGTTTGCCACTGGCCACATGCTTTTCTGCGCCTACCACTGGCTACATGTTTTCCTGCGCTTTTCACTGGCTACATGTTTTCCCGCTCGCCACTAGCTACATGTTTTCTTGCGCGTTTCACTGGAGACTTGTTTTTCTGCGCTTGCCACTGGCTACATATTTTCCAGCGCTGGCAACTGGCTACATTTTTTTCCTGCGCTTTTAACTTGCTATATGTTTTCCAGCACTTGCTACTAGCTACATGTTTACCTGCGCTTGCCATTAGCTACATGTTTTCCTGCGCTTTTCACTGGCTACATATTTTCCCGCGCTTGGCACTGGTTACATGTTTTCCTGCACTTGCCAATAGTTACATGTTTTCCTGCGCTTATCACTGGCTACATGTTTTCCTGCGCTTTTCACTGGCTACATGTTTTCCCGCGTTTGCCAATAGCTACATGTTTTTCTGCGCTTCTCACTGGCTACATGTTTTCCTGCGCTTGCCACTGGCTACATGTTTTCCTGCGCTTGCCACTGGCTACATGTTTTTTTGCCCTTGCCAATGGTTACATGTTTTCCTGCGCCTTTTACTGGCTACATGTTTTTCCGCGCTTGCCACTGGCTACATGTTTTCCTGCGCTGTTCACTGGCTACATGTTTTACCGCGCTTGAAACGGGCTACATGTTTTCCCGCGCTTGCCACCAGCTACATGTTTTCCTGCCGTTTTTACTTGCTACTTGTTTTTCCGCGCTTGTCACTAACTACATGTTTTCCAGCGCTTTTCACTGGCTAAATGTTTTACTGCACTTTTCACTTACTACATGTTTTCCTGCGCTTGTCACTGGCTACATGTTTTTCCGCGCTTGCCACTAGCTGTATGTTTTCCTGCGCTTGCCATTGGCTACATCTTTCTTGCGCTTTTCACTTGCTATATGTTTTCTGATGCTTGTTACTAGCTACATGTTTTCACGCGCTTGCCAATAGCTACATGTTTTCCTGCGCTTTTCAGTGCCTAGATGTTTTCCCGCTCGCCACTAGCTACACGTTTTTTTACGCTTTTCACTGGACACTTGTTTTTCCGCGCTTGCCACTGGCTACATATTTTCCAGCGTTGGCAACTGGCTACATTTTTATCCTGCGCTTTTCACTGACTATATGTTTTCCAGCACTTGCTACTAGCTACATGTTTACCTGCGCCTGCCATTAGCTACATGTTTTCCTGCGCTTTTCGCTGGCTACATGTTTTCCCGGCCTTGCCACTGGCTACATGTTTTCCCGCTTTCCACTGGCTACATGTTTTCTGCGCTTGCCACTAGCTACATGTTTTACTGCGCTTGCCACTGGCTACAAGTTTTCCTGCACTTTTCACTGGCTACATGTTTTCCCGCGTTTGCTACTAGTTACATGTTTTCCTGCGCTTTTCACTGATTACATGTTTTTCCGCGCTTTTCATTAGCTACATGTTTTTCTGCACTTTTCACTGGCTACATGTTTTCCTGCGTTTGCCACTGGTTACATGTTTTTGGCGCTTTTTACTGGCTATATGTTTTCAAGCGGTTTTCACTAGCTACATGTCTTTCTGCACTTTTCACTGGCTACATGTTTTCCTGCACTTTTCACTGACTACATGTTTTTCCGTGCTTTTCACTTGCTTTTTTTTCTGCGTATCACACTAGCTACATGTTTTCCACTAGCTAATTGTTTTCCTGCGCTTGCCACTAGGTACATGTTTTCCCGCGGTTTCCACTGGCTACATGCTTTCCCGCGCTTGCCACTAGCTACATGTTTTCCACTAGCTAATTGTTTTTCTGCGCTTGCCACTAGCTACATGTTTTCCCGCGGTGACCACTGGCTACATGTTTTCCCGTGCTTGCCACTAGCTACATGTTTTCTCGTGCTTGCCACTGGCTACATGTTTTTCTTCGCTTGCAACTGGCTTCATGTTTTCCTGCGTCTGCCACTGGCTACATGTTTTCCTGCGCTTGCCACTAGCTACATGTTTTCTAGCGCTTGCCACTGGCTACATCTTTTCCTGCGCTTTTCACTGGCTACATGTTTTCCTGCGGTTTTTACTGGCTACATGTTTTCTGTCGCTTTTTACTTGCTACATGTTTTTCTGCGCTTGCCACTGACTACAAGTTTTTCTGCGCTGTCCACTGGCTACATGTTTTCTAACACTTGTCACTGGCTAACTCTTTTCCCACACTTGCCACTGGCTACATCTTTCCCCGTCTTGCCACTGGCTCCATGGCCTTTTTTCGCTCTGGCTACGTGTTTTCGCAAACGCGTAAAAGGCTACATGACGTCAATATGCGTTTGCCACAGTTTACATATTTTTACGGGCTTGCCACTGGTTACAAATTTTCCCGCGCTAGTCAATGGATACATGTTGCCAGGCGCTTGAAACAGGTCATATGTTTTCTTTCGCTTGCCATTGGCTACATGTTTTCCCGTGTTTGCCACAGGCTACATTTTTTTCTTTGTTTCTTTGAATACAATATTTTTTTTTAGTTCAAGGTTACATGCTTTTTCGTGTTAACCTCATTTAATATTTTTCTAGAGCTATTCATGTTTATAGTCAATCAGTTGAGACATACTCTCACCACTTACTTGAACAGGAAACTTTACATCTATCAAAGTCAGTGGTCTTACAGAACTTTCCACACCATTTGAACAATAACGAGGATGACATCACAATTATGGACGCCGCAGTCAGCAGCCTTAACAGCATTTTCATGCTTCAAGAGAAGATCTGAAACAGAAAAGATAGGACAACATTTCAATAATGACCTCATCATTCAAATCCCGTCAATGGCAATTTTTCCCTAATGAAGAATAGAGTGTATTACATGTAATAGCCTCTGTTTCTTTAATTTTGCCTCCCTAACTCGATTTCAATTTTTTAACGGCCTTTTGAGTTTTCAAGTGCTCTTTTTCTTGCGATAGTATTTAACAAAGAAGTTCGAGTGTTTGTTAACTTACTAGTCCTAGAGGACGAAAACAAACCCAGCTGTACAAACGCAGATGTTTGAATTTCATGAATTTGCCGAGCTTCTTGCGTAATATCGACGAAATCAATCAAATCTTTTTTTTTCACCAGTGATAAAATTTTATTTTCTTCGAATGTCGGTCAGCCAGTGCTCGGTGACCCGGGACAGTTAGTAGAGGCGTCCGAGAAACAGCGAAGAAAATAATGAGTAATCTGCTGTCAAAATTCTTTGATGATTGATTCCACACGGTGAAATGGACAGAAAACACGTAAAGCCCTCAGTGATTGCTATGTGTTAGGTGTAACACATTGAAGTTGAACGGAATCGGGTTTTTACGGCATTTTTCTATTTGGTTGTCTCAGTAGTTTTAGCACTTCGCCGGTATTTTTCTTGATTTAGTCTAGTCTGACTAGTCTTTGTGAAGCCTAATCATACACTTCATTGGAGATAAATAAATTCAGATTTGTCGGCGAAAAATTAAATTGTTCTATTTGACTGGTAAAGATTTAATGAGCCTTTGAACGCATATAGATCTTGTGTAGTACATGTATACGCAAGCCTAGCAAGTTCACACTAGTGAAATCGATAACAACGCAGCACTGAACATAAGGAAAACAACATAAATAGGACGTTATCGAGATGTCGTTATGTTCGGGGCAATGTGAACAGGCTGACGTAATGCATATTAGCAACTCTGAACAGCATGAACATAGCGACCTAAGGAATAATTGATCTTTTCCTCAGGTCGATGTATATCTTTATGTCGATGTTCACATTACCGAGCGATTTTTATGCCGCTAGTGTAACTCTATAGCAGTCACTTTATGAATGCTTTCAGTATTTAAGTGATTTAAATTTCGTTTGCTGAAAAAACGAAACTAAGCTGAATAAACGATTGCTGTACTCAAGAGGCTATGAGAAAAATATCGCCCAAGTGAGCTAAGATTATTTTGCATGACGTGTTTCATATGAATAAACTCAGTTTATTGCGATAACGAGTTTGAAATGTTACTTCAAAATTCCTCTATAGAGAGCTATCGCATCTACGTATTCGTAGGTAGCTACAGCTACTAGTTTTCGTGGCGGATTCTCTTTGATAACGGTCGCCAATCTTTCCAAAGGTACCTGACTTAGGAGATTTATTGGCTACTGAAATAAAAATGAAGACTATCCAACTTTTGGCTTCATGATTCCATTCATGGTCGAGTACGATATAGTTCGGCTTGGTCTCCGCAAAAATAACGCAAAAACATCGAGCAACGCAAAAAAATTAAATAACTTGATGAAACTTGCAAGTTACGTAACAAGGCACTCCTTACAACTTACTTGATCGGCTTCCCAGCGCTGTCTTTTGAGTGAACAATCTGTTAATAGCTGCCGCAGTGAGTGAGCCTGACGCGAACGATCGAAGGTGGGCCTTGCAAGTCTTGCAAACGTCTTTGCGAAACGCAAGGAGTTGTGGTAGCAGTATGATCAAACGCGCAAGAAATTGTGAGCGAATGGAAAATATTAGCATGGGCTGTTTTCCATGTGATTTCTCGCGTTGAAGAATGTTCGGAGGTGAGGTTTACATAGCTGTGTAAATTGCTGTTTTTGCGCTTATTGGTGGGTGTTTTACGCTTTTGTTATCCGTTATTACTGCGTAGTGAGTGAGCCTGGACAACAGAAGCATAATAAGCATCAGTCTTGGGGAAACAAAGAAGTTAGTAGGTCTACGGCGCTCGCCGTGATAGAGAGTAATTGAAATTGTTTTGTATGACTGGTCCGCCAAACTAGCAATGCTATTTGCGGACCAGTCTTTTCTGTGCTAGATATTTATTCCATAAATAAAGTTTCTGTTGTTGTTGTTGTAGAGTCAGTTTTCAAAATTTTATCGTTTGCTTACTGTAAATACTAGTTTACATAAATGGTACAAAGTGCTGCCGAAGGGAAGAAGGATGTAAGGAGCGCCAATGCAGGGCAGGGTTGTTCCAATAAAGGACTCAGGATTGTCGGTAACAGTAGCAATAAGCACTTAATGACTGGCCCCAAGAGAAACAGTGAGTTTTGTTTCCCCGAGACCCTCAATGTTCGCCTCGGGGAACATTGAGGTCGAGGGGAAAAATACTCACTCTTTCTAGTAAGGGTCGTTGTAGGAGGTGAAAGTTTTCTTTCCTGTTGTCTTTATTGAACTGTGAACAATTTGATAGTCTCAGAACAAACCAATCAATCGAAGTACGTAGTGTGTTCCCTTTCACATGCTTTGTCTTTATCGAGCTGAAAGCTCAATCGGGCAGCGTGCCCTTTGCAAACGTTTCATTTAAGTAGAAATATTGAGAAAAACTGTCAACTTTCCAAAAATCTTTGAAAATCTTCGGAAAGTGCATTGAAATCTTCGGAAAATCAAAAAGGCGTCAATAGAGGGGGGTGGAACAGGGGGTAAATCTCCCTTCTCCCTACTTTTTGAGCCAATTTCTCCCTCCTCCCTAAATGTCAACTTTTCTTTTTCTCCCTCCTCCCTACTTTCTCCCGCTATTTCTCCCTCCTCCCAACTTTGTTTGGGCCATTTCTCCCTCCTCTCTGTTCCTCCCCCCTCTCAATAGTACGCTTATATAATAAAAAAGTAATACATTGCTGCTTGTAAATAAGGAATTTGTACTTCTTGTGTTCAACCTTATATCTCACTCGTTTGCTACGCTCACTCGTTAGAAATCAAGTTGAACACTCGAAGAGAAATTCCACATCTTAAGTCCAAGGCTATATTTTTCCAGGTATCTAAATATTTTAAAAATACTTTAAGCCATGTAAGCTCTCCCGTAGCACTTCTAAACCTTTTCTTATGGAATAATATAACTTTATATCACTTCTTGTTTACTTTTGCGGCAAAGTTGGCAGCGCTACTGAACGCTAAAAATGAACAATAAATACGTAATTCACGTCTGCGTATTGAACATCATTCTTTTAAATTGTCATCATATATTAAAAAAAAACAACAACAAAATCAGAAATGTAGAGTGAAATTTGTCTTCTATCGCACCTGAGATTGGGCTATTTCTGACTTGCTTTGACATGCTTTGTGTCTCGGTGTCAAACTGAGTAATCGTCCGAAACCATTCATGACCATTCATATCACTGAAAATATGTTCCGTCTACAGGTTTCGTTTTCGTGCAAATAAACTCAAATTCATGCAAATAAACTAAATTTCATCTGGAAGAGTTTGCACGAAGAGGTTTTAAAAAGAAGGACAAGGTAAACTCGGAAATGGCCTCTTCATTGCTCTGTCAAGATGATGATCGAAAGTTGATAATTTTCTTTTTTCTAATGGTCTTGGTGAAACTAATATTGTAATTAAAGGGCCATTGTCACATTATTTGCCAACTTTATAAAAAACTAGAAGGTGTCTTCGCATCAATTGAATTACAAAACTAATGATCTAGTTTCGTTATTAAAGACAATTTGAAGGTACTGAAACTGTTTCTGTCGCCCGTCGCTGCGGATGGCATGGATGGGAACTGATGGATTGAAATTTGAAAACATTGGCCAAATTTTTCAAGTTTTGATGCTACGTGTTCCAAAAATCCTCAATAATTTTATTATGTTAGCCCTCTCTGATAAAATCAATTTGATATCTTCGTCGTAGCTTTACAGAAGCAACTTGTTTATGATTTAAGCCTTAAAGTAATGAATTTAGCACAGAATTGACCTAAAACAGCAAAATCCTCGTGACACTGCTCCTTTAAATGAAATTTATTGATATCCTAATCATCTACAAAAGGGAGAGATGAGCTGTAGCCTGCAGAACAGGCGTAATTTTTTGCGTGTTTAGGGGAACAGAGACTAAAGTGGGGCGTACGTGAAGCGGGGAGGAGTGCGAAAAAATTAACGCCTGTGCGCATAGCATTGTTCAAGTTGTTTCGGCACCAGACACACCCTAAATGAAAAGCCAATCACAGCGTTAAAACACAGTGGCAATCACGACGCATTATGGGCCAATTCTAAAAATTTGTCACGGCCCGTTGTGGGGCAA
>NC_090876.1:46309395-46316895 GCF_036669935.1 Montipora foliosa
GACGGCGACAGCCCCGCCGCTCCTAAGGCTATGAGTTCCAATAACGGAAATGTCAGGCATAAATGTCTTTAAAAGCTTCTAATATTAATTCCCTTAAACGTGTATAACCTAAACCTTTAGACCTAGGCTTATAACCATACTTAGTTTTCGATAACCGACAAAAAAGAGGGAGAGGGCTGACTTAGGCTAGCTACCCCCTTTCTAAATATCGGCACATCAAAGCTACCAGGCAAGTTGCTTGCCAAAGGAAGCCATGACAACCCAAGGACCATCCTTGTACTGATCAGTTTTACTAGATTCGATAAATAACTTTAACATGTCACTCTTGATCTCAGCATCTGAGCAAACGAGCTCAGCAAGCTCGTCAAATCTAAGAAATGCAGCAAAAGCTATCACAAATTACAACAGAACGAACATAATACAAAGGGGCCACGGCGTCGGCCTAACAGGCAACTAGGTTGTTCTAGCTGGGAGACAGTGATTGGCTCCTTCTCATTTTTCGGAACATGAAGATTCACAATCCCTGACCAAATTGTTAAGGCGGGGGTACACGTGAATAGGAGTGAAATTTGAAGTATAATTAAAAGGGAATTGTTAGTTAAAATAGGTTGGAAACTCTACCAGACAGTTGACCACCTCAAAAGAAAGCCCCAGGTTGATAGGGGACTGTTTGGTATCCGTCTACTAATTCTTCACTTCAAATTTCAATTTTCCAAATCCATCAAATCTTCAATATTTCATATTTTCCTCATTTTAACTTATTCTTTAAGAAAAAATATCTCTTTCCCAAAATGTCTAAAAATCACCCAAAAATTTACACAAAACCGCCAAACGTTGGTTATGGTAATTAGGGGGAGAGGGGCTTATTTACTTTGCCCTGCAGGCCTTTTTCTTTTCAGTCATTTCTTCTTTTTTCACCCAAAATAAGGGGGCCCGGGCTCCCCGGGCCCCTCCCCTAGATCCGCCACTGCTCGAAACACTGCTTTCCGAGGGGCAAGAACTTCATGCTAGCCCACATATAGAGCATTTTCCCATATTGTCTTATCCATATATATCCATATATGGGTATGTCCTATCCATATATGGAAATGTGGGCTAGCATGAAGTTCTGGCCTTCCGAGGTTTGGCTGCTGGACAACCTGCTTATGGACAGCATGGACTGAATTCCATGCTCCTCGAACCATTCATTAGTAAGTTATGGTGCTTATAATGAGGACCATTTTTAACACTTAGGAGCTAGTTATTCCGCAATAACTATTGTGGCATGTGACCTGTAAATGTTCATTTTGAAGTCAGAGTGCAAACTCCTTTAACGTGGTTCCAAAACTGTTCCACAGAGGTGTTTTGCCAAAAAAAACTATTTTTAAAGTTTAAGACCCCTTTAATATATCGAAATTGGCCAATTCACTACAAACGTAACGTAGGAGTTCCTTTCTTTCCATTTCTCCGCGAAGTCGCTCCCCAATGAAAAGTGCTTACGGCAGCGTTTTCTATTTTGATTCAAACTTCCGGTAGTTTTCTTGGAAAGTCAGACTTCCTGTAAGTCTGTGAGTAAATTAATTATCTTATCCAGCGGGTGACTTTTCAAGAAAACTACCGGAAGTTTGAATCACAATAGAAAACGCCGGCGTAAGCACTTTTTATTCGGGAGCCAGAAAAAAAGCATTCAAACGATTCATAGCAAGCGACTTCGCGGAGAAATGGAAAGAAATATCAGCTTGAATAGCCTCTTAAACAAATTTACGGAAAGTTACGTTAAGTTACGACGAGACAGAAAAACAGAAGCTCTGAGAGCTTGGGAACCCATCGTGAATGCAATTGTCGAGGACGTGAAAAGGAGGGACCAATATGGTCGGTTCGCCAAGCTGCGAATCCTTCCTTTTGGAAGTTATTACGAAAGAGCGAAAGTAGGGGAACCAGATGAGTTCGACTTAATGTTGGTCATGGATAATTTGGAACTGGATGGTGATCCATACGGTTCTGGCGAAGATGACGGGTTGAGTGAGCCACCGACAGGTACAAAGAAAGAGCTTTTAATACAGCTTCAATAAGTAATTGCTTTCAAAACGTTTTTACCACCTCACAATCCAACTTATAAGCCTTAACATACTAACAAGAAATAAAATTCATTCACTTACTATAGCTTATAGCTTACAGTTTACACAACTAATACCTCGTTAGGGCCGAGTCGCACCAGAGGACAAATTCTGATTTGTTCTGGACAAATCCAACTTGAAATAGGCCAGTGACAAAAAATTTGTCCGGTCGCACTCGGCACTTGAGAACAAAATCTGTGAACAAAACATCACGCCATGCTGTGGGCGCCGCGCGATTTCCCGCGAAGCCGTGCTTTTAAAGTGCCTATGAAGTAAAAAATAATTGCTGCTAATTTGAAAGGCTTTTCAGAGAAAAGAAAAATGGCGTTTTCCTTGTTTTTGTATTATGCAAATGAGGGCAGAGATGACGTCATAAGTAGTTCCACTAAAACAGTACAACACTCAATCACGAATATCTCAGGAAATATTAAAGCAGTGTTCTTTAAATTTAGCACCATAATTGTACATCACAAAAGAAACAAATGACACCCATTGTGTTGTTGCCATGACCTGGCTGGACCTGTTTTAATTAAAACTAAAACTCCCAGATTTTATCTTAAACAAGGATAAACCACTCACATCAATCTAATGGGGAGAATTAAGACAATATGGGAACCATGTATGTTCCAAGCAAGACCCTCTGTCCCACTTCAAAAGGTTGCAAATGGGGATACTTTGGTTTTTCAAAGAGAGAGACTGAAGCCAAGTGTGTTGCCAATAGGCCATTGCACAAACGTGAGAGCACTGGGGCGAGTTTCTTATATTGATTAGATTGAAAATCTAATCATTTCAACTGAAATGTTCATGAATGAAAAGCTAGCCCAACCAAGTTTAAGAGTTTTCAGCAAAAAAATTGTCCAAATGGGAGCCTTGCAAAAGTTGCAAAATTTCATACAAACCCTTATAATTTTTTGGACTGTCTGCCCAATCCATACAAACTCTCTATTTTGGGTGACATTTGAAGAGCTACCATTTTGCCATTTTCCTCCTCCAAATACTTACTATTCGTAGTAAAGACTCTCAAATTTGGTTGATCTTTCATTTGAATATCTTAGTTTTTCAAACAAACGGAAAACAACCATACTCTTTCCCAGTCCTCTCACGTTTCTGCAATGGCCTATTTGTTTCAGTTTGGCCTGCTCTAGATGTAGTCGCCAGCATTTTTGAAGTTTGTCCGTCTGCAACCAAATTTTGTCCTTTGGTGAACCAACCAGTCGCACTTGGTTTTTTATTGTGATGACAGGTTTTTGACATTTAAGTAAGCACTTTTGTCCGCTAGTGCGACTTGGCCCTAAGTTAGACTCCAAATAATCGTAATTTTATATGATCTGGTGTGAAAATGCCATACGTTACCCCAAAATATCATGGGGGGATCCTTGTGTTAACCGGGGGAGGGGATACTTGACACGTACGATTTTTTGGCGTTTTCACCTTGTTTGATAAAAAAGAAAACAAATAAATTTATTTAACCCACTGGCACCTCTGCTGGCCATATTTACTGGCCTTAATGGCCATTGGCCTCTGTTCCTCTTCTGACATCATCACCCTTGACCATGAATATTAATTGGTATCATCTAAACTCAAGTTCTGCAGGAGGAAAAGACAAAAGTACTGGAAATTTATAGAAAAACTTGGAGCAAAATTTCCTATGACTAATAACACTAATAGCCGTTCTTCATGCAGGGCTTCTGATATTTCGCGCGGTCGCGGAGCCGCGAATTTCAAGTAAATCCGCGAAATCCCGCGAAATTCGCAAAAACACGCGAAATACCGCGAAATTCGCTAAAAATCTTACCAAATACATGTCGCCACAACATATTTGAAAGTTATCTTGGCTGTTGGGGCTTTTTACTTGCTGCAAACTTGCTAATTTACCTTGAAACTTCGTCACTGCAGCGAGTAACCAACATCCCAAAACTACCAGGCGTTCTCAAATTAAAACCCAGGCGTTCCTAGCACGCGTAGACCGTGGACACTGGGGATGACAGACAGCCCCTTGTTTTATCGTTTGTTCGCTCTTCGTGAAGAATGCTGCGTTTTGTGAAGGATTACGTCTTATACGCTCATCTCAACTACAAAGATGACGATCTATTTCGAAACAGTTTTGTCCACGAATGATAATGCCTGAAAAACCTGCAAAATGAGCAAAGTTCATGCTCTTTCTCACGAGATCACAAAAAAGCCATGTACGAGTTCGTACTACAAAAGCATTGTGACTACCGACTTGAAAAACAAACTATAATGCTGAGAAGCGTGCCTCAGATGTTAAAAAATTGAAGAATCGTCGTATACAGAATTTCGAAGGTGAGGCAAACAACATGCAATTGGATAAAGAAGATACTCGACGAATGTATTTTTAATATCCTGATTCTTTTGTTTGTTTTTATCATGTTCAATAAGCTTTCTTGTAAAGTACGGTATGAAGCCTGAGTAAATGCTTTAAGAGCGTCTAGTTTCATTGAAAACGTTCCTCAAATCAACGCAAAACCAATCGCTTTCCAGCGAAATTTGCTCGGGAAGCTCCCACGAAATCCATTCTTTACCAATCATTTTTCAGCGGAACTGGCCTCGAAAATTGCCGCGAATTTCCCGCGAAATCGGCCGTTTTTTCCGCGAATTTGACCCTGAAAATCCCGCGAAATTTGACTTTTTTTTCCGCGACCTACCAGAAGCCCTGTTCATGGTAAAACTTGTCTTCTCCACGATGCTTCGTTTCTCAGAACTTATTAGTAAATGTAATCTACATCCTTTACAAGACATCATACAGTTAACGTTCATTGTGCCATAATACTGCGAATTATTGGAAAAGTCCCAGGTCATAAATTTTGTAATTTTAATTTGCAATTCTCGTAACTTAATTTGGACGGGGCTTCCCTGCAACCCTTAATGAATAAACTAGTGAGTGCCAATGGTCTTGCGAATTATGGTAAATTTCGCAGTTTTTGTAAATTTTTGGAATTTTTCGAAACTACTGAAGCCCTTCCTTGCAACCCTTTGAATAAATTTCGTTGGTTTTGTCAATGGTCTTGCGAATTTCAGTAAATTTCAGCTTTTGTAGCTGCATTCAATCCTGGGCATGTCTCAGTCCCAAAGGTGCTGTGAGATTTCAGAGTAAAACTGACAAGGGTATTACCCAATTTGTTTGATGTTACAGGGTTCACCACAGTAATGATTGACCAGGGTGAGGAAAAGTTATGGCAGCCAGACCAGTGTGTTAACCACAAAGGAATGTTGAGTACTGCTCGGGTCAAATCAGTGTTTGTAAGGCTTGTCAGGGAAGCCATCCAAGCACTACCTGTGGAATACAGAAGGTACTGTTTCACCTGCCTTTGTTGGGACTTTGATTAGCTAAATAAAAATAAAAATATAAAAATATTGATGGTTAAACCTGTGTTGGAAGTCACTTGGATTTTTGTCAGTTATAGAGAAATATTAAATAACCAAGAATTCAGATTGCCACTATTTTGCATATTGTTACACACTGCTAATTCAGTTGGAAAATGCAGCAATGCAGCAAAAATCACTTTTTACCATTTTGAGCTGTAAAAATTATGCAAAATTAAGTTTTGGTTTATTTATGACAAATTTACTCCCCCACCCCCACCACCTTGCTTCCCGTCAACACTGGTTTTCAAATCAGCTTTAAATTAAAAAAAGGTTTATTGATACATAGTACAATGTCACTCTTATTTTTAGTATGGTTACGAATGTGACATGTCACGGCCCAGCAGTTACCCTGGAAATAACCAACAGGAATGGAAGAGTATATTCAATTGACTTGACACTTGTCATAAAAGATAAGTCTTGGCCAGAAGATGCAGAGGAGTGGAAAAGAAGGGATCGAAAAGGTATCAAGTGAATTATTTTGGTAGTCAAAACATTGATATATTTATTCATAGTTATAAAATAACTGAGCTGCTACATGCGCTCGCATTGGTTGATAGGTGCACGTGTTTATATGAGAGTATGTTAACACAGTTGTGATGCTTAGATTCACATATTTTTTAGAATTATTTTATAAAAGCAGTAGAGCACTTTTTCCGTGTTTACATAGCCTCATCTAAACACTTCAGGGCTGGGAGAATTCTTCGAGGTTGTGCAAACTCTCGACTATGTCTTGTGTTTACATTTAACTGCATGTCCAAATTCTCCCAACCCTCCTCATGTATAGATAAGGCAATATGTAATTTAACTCTTAAAAGTGACTTATTGCTTAAATAATGAACCTGTAGGAAACTTTCACACCCCTAGAGGCTGTTTTCTACCTCACTATTTTCTGCCAGTTGCCATAATTTGCTGAATTTTCATTGAAAGTCTTTAATTTGTGTACAACTTCAATAACTTCATCTAATGTCTGTGTATTGTAGATTAATCTATTCATGTAAAGGCCACCAGTGGACAAAAGTGGACAAGACTATTTTTTAGATCCAGTTTTTAGGATAACATATTTAGCCCAGATATGTCATTCCATCAAGCGAGATGCAAATCCACTCTTTAAGAATTAATCTTGATCTTTCGAGATTTCTTCTCATGGGTTGAGAATTTTTTGGCCGGTTGAAATTTTTTTATCAGTCGAGAACTTTTTTGGCCGGCCAAAATTTTTTTACTGGTCGAAAAAGTTTTGGCCGATCGAGAATTCTTTACCGGTTGAGATTGTTTTTTGTCGAGATAATCCAATCAGAGAGTGTGGTAGACTACGAGTACTGTCCCTCTTTTGCTTAATGGTCTGTCGTACGTGACGCAAAAAAAAAAACCGAGAAAAAATGGCCATGTGAAATCCTGAGGGCGAGAAGCACCTTTCGCATGCTTCTCACACTTGGCCATCTTTTTCATTGTTTTTTTTTCGCAGTTTTCTTTCCCATCACGCACGACAGACTAAGCGAAAGAGGGGCTACCAGTACTCGTAGTCTAAGAGTGTGGAGGGTCACAAGTAAATTGTCGTATGTGGGTCTGAAATAACAGTAACAATAAGAATTGCTATACAAATATTCCCCCCAAAAATTATTTTTAATAGCTTGAAAATAAGTGGACAATAAATTTTAAAACTTCAGTTTATATGGCTGTATACTTTTCTCCTTACCTCAGTGCAGGGACTTAACCTAATGCAGGCACGGCACAGTGAGTTTTTGAGTGGGGGGCTTGTATATGAAAATTGATGAAGTCTGCTGAATTGGCTTCAAATATATTACATAAAATTGACAAACGTGATAATAATTTAAATAGCCGACACTTTATTGTCTTAGCACCAATGTCAGGTACGTTGTAAAATCTGAAAAAGTCTTCCGCTGCGTGCAGGTAGCAACTGCTCCTTGTTTTTGAAATCTCTAATGTATTCCTCATGTATGATAGAAAAGAAACTGCCACGAATATTTCAGAGTTAAATCGCGAATCTAAATCAATGTGT